>NW_009206223.1:636-107182 GCF_000690835.1 Fulmarus glacialis | reverse complement strand
ATCAGACGAGGTTGACTGTTTGCAGCCATTTTACCCTTTCCCCACATTTTTCTCTAATCAGCTCGCAAGTGTTCGCATACCTCGGCACCTGCATAAGAGATGTGTGCTAAGATCATGTAATGGCTGTCCAGGCCTTGTTGCGCTGAGAGCTCAGTGAGCTGTTCTCCAGAGAGTCGGGCTCTGGTGAAAAAGCTCCTCTGGGCAGATTGGGAATAGCTCAGGGGCTCGCTTCCCTCTTCTCATCGAGTTTTGGATGAAAAGGCGAGTCTGAAAGCTGCTAATACTTATATTTTTGTATTCAGCTGCACTCTCTGAGGGCGGTATCAGTTATCAGCACTGAGAGACAGACACGCAAAAAAAAAAAAAAATAGAGAAACTTTGTGCTCACAGTAAGACACGGATACTTTTGAGCTCATTCCTTAAGTGTGGGAGGGAAGGAGTTCGGGATTAGGTGGGTGGGGGTGTGTTAATGGAGGTCTTTCTCCACTGACTTCAACCAAGATCTCTCAAGGCTCATAAATTTGACTAGCAGAGCCTTTGTTTCTATTGTTGCTGAATGATATGGATCACTAGGTAGCTTTTTCCCTTTTTTCCTTGTTTTTCCCTTTTGTTTTATTATTTGCAAGCTCTCTCATCTCGGATAAAAGGAAACTGCCAGAATAAAGAAACCAAAATAGCCAGACTTATTTCATTTCATTTCATATGTCTTAGCAAAATCCATGTTATTCTTCATGGGTGTTTTTCCTCTTGAACTAGCGAGATTTCTCTTTCATTATGAAAAAGGTCCTGAGAGCATTCTTCTGGAGTATATTATTGCTGCCAAGTCATTTTATAAGCTACAGTAAGATTTCAAGGCCCAAGACAAGGCTGGTTCTTGCTGATTCTATAGATCCCACAGCCCACATCTCTCTTAACTGAAAGGGCTAGAGCCCCTCCTGGCCGAGTCTGCTGATGAATTGAAACTACCGAATGTGAACTGATGAAGTTAAACAGTAGCGAAGAAGAGAATCTGCAGCTTCCTTTTCTTTCAGTGGAGAAATCTCTATTTCCCTCAAGAGCCTTTTTAAAGACCTTCAAAATAAAGCTCAGGAGACTGAAGTGCTGTCAATTAATCACAACCCGAGTTCCTAGCGCAAGGCGTGCTGCAGCTTTTGGGACTGATACTTGAAATCCCAGGCCTCTTTCGCAGAAGCACCTGTCTGCTGTGTTTTGGGGCTTAATTCTGTCATCTTTTTTTTTTTTAGTTTTCCTTGTGTTCTCTGATGATGATTCACCCATCATTTGAGTTATTATTCTGGCATTATTATTCACTGAAGGGAATATTTGAAAGGGAGATGAGGTTTACTGAGAAGAAAGAGCTGATCTGTATTTCACAGTTTTAAGGACACTTATTCAAAACAGAATCTTCTTTTAAGTTAAAGCTGTGGCAGACTTCGTTACCTGTTTTAGGGAATGACTTTTATGTAAAAGTTTTTTATTTGAAGAAAACTATTTGAGTTTAGTAAACAGAAGCACCTATTCAGTTCACAGGTCTTCTGTTTCAAGAAGATTTGGGCATTTAGGGGTTTTGGGGGGCTTTTTCTTTGATACTCTCAGCAAGCTTGTTCTTATTTAAAGCACATTTCAGACAGTTTTGCTATACCTACATTTCTGCATGCTTTGTGCTTTTGTTAGGTCTCTTTCTTTAACAGATAAATGATGTAATCTCTCTTGTCTGCACCAATAACTGTTTTCTCCAGGTCAACTTCTCACTGTTTTGTGAATGTCCAAAACCACTCAGATAAGGGGCGGGGCGGGGGGGGAGGGGGGAAAGACTATCAACATTGTATGTTTGGACTAAAATTAAATAAAAAGTGAGATGAAATATAACGTAGTTTTAATTTCTTAATTAACATGTAAAATGCAAGAAGTGCGCTATAAACTATTTCTTTATATGATCAGACACATGACACTAGGACAGGAAGGTCAGAGCTTCAGACGGAGAGACACAGGACAGCGGGAGATTTCCACAGCTCATTTAAAATAAGTTCATCGTTTTCTGGCATCTCTAGGCTTTTGGGTCTTGTTGCTAAGAAAAAAAAGAAACTTAAGGACAAGGGAGGTTTAAAATCCGTTATAGCTTTCTGAGCTTTTTGACTAATTCCAGCTTTCCTGTGTGAGCTTCAGTTTTATTAACAGTTTACCTATCAAATTATTATCTATCACTCCACTGAAGTATTAACGTTCATGTAGATGTGCAGCTTTATTCAGTGCTATTTTTTGAAACATTTTAGGCATTACTTAAGTGTTAGTAACGCCTTCCTGTTCAACCTGTGTGTTCAAAGTACAGTGACAGCAACCGCTGCACCGTGTCTTCACTGGGAGAAGGGGGAAAGTGTTACTGATAATAAATACAAGCGTGGACTTGTGCTAGGCACAGTTAGTTGCAATAATCATTTAAAATGCCAGAAAATGCCTGCCTACCTGCAGGCTCTGTGTTGTCCCTCTTTTCCTCAGTGGTGAGGCTGTGGCAGGAATTTTGGGAGGGAATTTAGGAATACCAACTCTGCCAGCCAAGTCACGCAAAGGAAGCAGAGGTCCTTTTTCGTTTGAGGACCCTCTTGATCATGAACCACATCCATATGTGTGCCACAGAATCAGCAATGGTTCAGTGTTTAAAAATCAGTAAAGCTGGTTGGCATGGAGGTACCTGCTGGGGTGTGGGAGGAGGAGAGGAGAGTGAGAGCAATGACATGAAAATACTGCTCCTAGAGGTTTCCATATCACGTGCATCGGAGCTGCCTTATGTAAAAGCAAAGAAAAAATGCCATCGGAAAGAAGCACTGCTTTGTGGGCATCTTGCATGCAAATACATCTGTGCGCACATCTGTGCTGGAATACAGATGTAGATACAGATCATTAACATCTATTTTCTGAAGGTGATCCAAAGTATCAATCACCTGAATTACTGCAGTAAAACCTGTCTTTTAATGAAACAAAAGTGAGACGTGAAAATAAAAGGTAACCTACTTTTAAATGTTTATAGAAGATAAAGGTTTAACCACAAGTCTTTCATCAAATGGAAGACAGTAGGAAAAAAAAGTTTAGAAAATGCCCTTTGGCTGCTCTTTACTGTGTGGTGAAACCTCACAGTATCTCACCTCATATACTATATGGGCCCTAAAGGCAGCTGGAAATGTTTAGAAAAACGTCTATTTTGGTACATGGCTGCCTCTCTATCTGTTATATCCAGCAGTGTTTCAAGGAAGGGAGATATTTACTTAAATGAAAAGCCCAGACCAAAGTGTGAGATGGTAAATGGCGCTCGAGGGTATACAGCAGTCTAAACGGTGCCCTCTGTTAAAAGAATCAGCCACCTGACTGCTCATTAGTTAGCAGTAAATAATGAGGAATAGCTTGAGGCAGGAGCTCAGAAGTGCAGATGTCCCAAAATATTCACCCAGTTTCTGGTGTCATGAGATCTGTAGTGTCGTAAGGTAAAATACACTTAATCCCTCTTCTGAGTGAAGTAAAGCATTTTACAGTCTTTGTGGAGTCTAGTAATTTTGTATAATCTTTTCAGTGAGGATATCAAAAAGGGAAAAGCAAGGTCCGTGAGATCGGGCAATGACTGCATACTCTCCCCCCTCCCCGTCGCACACCCAAAAGGCATTTAGCAATAAGTGGACACCCCCTAGAAATTCCCCCATCGGGATGCCGCCCCCTCCTCCCTCTGAAAAGGTAGTAGGTGATGCATTTGGAATTAGACTAATAACAAATCTGAATTTTTGAGATGGCTCCTGTTGTTTTAACGGGAAGACCAGCATCCCAGAATTACCCTGAAAGCGGGGGGAGTCTGGGTGAAGAGTCTGGCAAGGCTATGGGAAAAGCCCAGTCATATTTAACAGCGATGGTGCCATTGCAAAGAACTGCAGAAATAGAATAGGTTGGAGTAGAAAATAATTTAAAAATCCATGGACAGTTTTAAAAAAGGTTGTATCCTTTTCTGTTAAGGCATTTTTAAACCTTAGAGAGTTCTCTAGCAAGGCTGGTTTTCTTTGCTAAATTTTAGGTTGCTTTGTATTTTTTTATCTATGGCCAGGAGGTATTTGCTGTAAAGTTTTTATAAGCATTTCAGTCATGGGGAAGCTTCAGTCCCATTAAATTTTGATGAAACTTGGGCTCCTAGGTGCCTACGTTTTCCCTTTTCTGAGCATTCCTCCTCATCATCCCTTTTTTCTGCTTTTGCCACAGTTTGGGTACAGCTCCCCAGTTGTCTGAGGCCACATGAAGTGACAATCTCAGAAGGAAGATCAGCATAAAGACAAAAGTAAAGGTCTGTTCTCCATAACTAGCCTGATACAACACCCCTTGCTCTGGTGAGTAGGAGACACCTCGTGTCCGGGTCATTCTCCTCGTCTCCTTGACCCTTCTGCAGTGCATCAGGGCTCAGCCTCAGGCTCCAGTAGGTCTCACCCCCTCTCATATCAGGTGTCATCTTCTGTCACCCTCTCCCTACAGCTCACAGCACTACCTGCCTTGATGTTTCTTTGATGTGTCCAGCTTAGTCTCGTAGCAGACAGCCTCTGCGAAGGTGTCTGCACAGGAGCGTACTCTAGGCAGACTCTGATGCCACGGCTGTTACACGCTTTTCAGTCATTGACTGCTGTAATCACTGCCTGTGGGGGTACCGGTTGAGGTCCCTACTTTTTTGTCTATGCCCCATTCACAGTAGGTTTCTTACCTCCTCCTTGCAGCAATCTGCCTCTACTTGTGGCCTATTTACTATGCTTCGCATGTTCGTTATCTTAGCTAAGATGCCGACCTGAACCCCCCTCTCCCCCTGCCTTCTTACCTTTCAGCACTGTGTCAAATCCTGTTTGCTGAGAACGTTAAACATTTTTTCTCTGGTCTGAAAAATCAAACAAACACTGCTCGAGGGCTACCTAAACCCCGTAACCGAGGGGTTTAAATTAGGAAGTGGTTGGTGTAGGAAGAGCTTAAAAATGTGGGCCTAGGCTGCAAGTCCAGGTTCTCTCTTTTGTTCCTGAATGCCTCATTGATCTCAGTGTATATCCCAAGGCAGAGGGGACATTGGCAAGCAGGTGGGGAGCTGGGCGGTAGTGAGAAAGGAGGAGGAATACCACTGCTGAGGGTGCTCTGCCAGAAAGGGGTAAATCCAGCGGTGTCCCCCTGTCTGTGCCGGGCTGGGGGCACCCTCACTCTTGGCCTCTTCTCCCCTGCTGATGCTGGGGTGCGATTCCCGTCTTGGGTCCTGCATGTGCTTGAAAGATTTTGTCTGCCTGGGGGTCCAAACTCAAAGGTAAAGGGGATCTCTACCAAGTGACCGCTGAACGGCAACAGCCCAGGAAAGGCTGCCATGTGACTGCTCTGGGGATTTTAATCCATGAGGCAACTGATCTAGCACTTTTTGTGACCATTAAACTTTCATATTATCTGTTTCTTTCTCTGTCATGCATTTACAGGTATAGAAATTCAAAAAGAAAGTGCAAGTAGAAAGAAAAGCGGGAAATCCAACCTCAATAAACTCTCCATAAAATCCACAAATTAAGGGCAAGTACATCATGAAAGCATATTAGTCAGAGAGCTATAAATTCCAGCAAATTGATTGTCAGATATAATCAAAAACATACTATAATATATAATAAGTTTAAATAAATACCGCAAACCAACCTCAGGCTGTAAATGTTTAAGATTAGTCCTTCATACCACATATACCTGAGGTATAAATAAAGAAAGCAGGAAGGCTTAAAAAAAAAAAAAAAGGAGGAAAAAAGGTGTGTGTCCTAAAAATGGGGATTGAAATGAAAATGTGGTCCTTTGAGTTAGGCTCAGAAATTGACTGCAAATCCCTGGATGGCTTAAAAGGTTTTCACAGCACAGACGTTCTCACGCACTGCTTAACAGTGACCAGTCTCCCCTTCTTGAGATGAACCCGTAGAGAAGCCTGCAGTGATAGTCCTCAAAGAGTGTGTCCTACTCGTTGTGTGCAGATGTGACAAATGCAGAGGGTGGCTGTGACACAAGGTTTGCCTTGAGCAGCCGGTGTGGCAATGCCTTGACTTGATTGGGAATGGTTGGAGACCATCAGCTGGGACTGCAAGAGCCCAGTTGGCTGCAGTAAGGCTCTGGCCATGTCCCAGATCTGCTCGTGCTCCCTGGGTGCCCCTTTCCACCCACAGCAAGCTGGACACTGCCTGGGGCACCTCGGTGAAGGACGACCCCATTCACAGTGACAGGACACCTCCAGGAGCTACCTCACGGCTTGCGATGCTCACCAGGACCTGCTAAATGCTGTTGGGTTTCAGATCACGTGTCAAATTACTGTGAACGCTCTTTTAAAGCAAAATACTTACTTTAACCTTCAAAGTTAACATATGGACCTAGTAGCCCAAAGCTAGCAAGAGCCTGCATTTGATCTAATAGTGTGCAATTGTTTCTATGTGTAATCTGAAATGACCTGACGAGGATTCCCAGTGCCTAGGCTAGAAGCCAGTTTCTTCTTTATTTACTGTATATTCAGTACCAGTTGCCTAAGGTGCCTTCCTGTCTGCATTATTAATGTGATATAGGCCTATGGTTTCCAGTATCATATATGTGGAATTTCTTTTCTCAGATCCTGAGCAATCCTCCAGCGGGAAAGCTGCTTAAAAGTCACGGCACTGGGCCTTCTGTATGAAACCATTTAGCTTAAAACAAGGAATACGTAATGTAGTAACCTACAGCACTGCCTCCCAGCCAGAGGAGCCTCGCCTCTGCGCTATTAAGGACGCCTCTGGCTTAGACAGCAATGAACTATGTCAAATGGGAGAGGCAGTGGGTGAAATCATACTGAGAAACCGATGGGGATGGTTGGCAGTGGGACAGGGCAGCCTGCAGGGTGGCCGGGCTGAAGATGCCAGCCCCGGACCTGCGCCGAGGTCTCCCAGCCCGTCTGCCTGAATCCACGCTGGGGCAAATGCTGACGGGGAAGCAGAAATCCGCTGTCAGCCGGGGCTGCCGCGTGGCTGGCGCAGTGCAAATGAAATCGCTGGAGGTGGAGGCTGGTAGAAGGGAGGACCACCTCACCTGAGCCAGCTGTGGGCACTGACAGCACAACCTTCCCAAACGCTTACCTGAAAATGTCAGGCAGTTTTCATTCATGTGGAGCCTGTATCGCACCGGGTTTCCTTCTGTCAGTAGCTTTTGCCAAAGCCCTTCAGGTGAAGATAGACTTGAGAAGCGTCCTGAAGCTGCCCGAAACCTGATACTTCCTTCCCAGCGGGATTAGAGTCCTGCTGTCAATAGCGTGTCAGTGCAAAATGGAAGCAGCGATGTTTACAAAATTAACAAATGGACTTCAAGTTAAACACTGGGCAATTTGTGAGACAGCTTTTTTTTTCCCAAATGTTGACCAGTCTCCTGAGATTACTTGCAGGTGAATGTTCTGTTATTCTTTCTGGACTGACTTATTCTAACATCATGTCATTTTTAATTGCTTTTCTTGAGAAAATATGCTTGCAACTCCATCCTGTTAGCCTCCTTAGAGTGCTCTCGATGTTAACCTTTTCCCAAGGCCGCATTCACCATTCCTAAATCACATACATGGTTTTAATGACTTCGAATCAGTTACTGCAGTTGGGAATGCACAGTTGTATTCTGTATATGGTATGTGCCCTATAGTATTAAGCTCTGGGCTTGCATATAGGACGAGACAATGTCACAGGTTTGTTTGTATTGGGCCCTGATCCTGCGAAGATGTATGTGCTGGACGTATTTCGAGCAGTCTGCTGACTTCCCTGGGACTGCAGACAGGAAGAAAAAGTTCAGCACGCGCCTAAAGCCTCACAGAATTGGGACTTACAACGTTAAATCCTATAGCAAGGAGAAGGAGAAGCTGTTATCGCAAGACATCCTTGGGGAGGTGCAAAGCAGAAGGCGGCTTCCTATCTGCCAGTGCAGTGTCTGCCTGCCCCGCTTTGCTAGACCCCCATCCCAGTGCTCATGCCCAGGTACTCACGTCTCAGGGGGTCCCTGAGTGGGTACAAAGCCTTGGCAGGAGTGGGTCCCCTCTGCTTGTCATCACTGCTGAGTTTGGGATGAAGCACATGAACGATGTGGTATTTTTAGCAAACCCAGCTATAGCTGGTGGACTGAAAGTACATCACTTGTTTCGACAAGTAGCAAATATGAAACTGGAGGAGAGGGCAGGAAAGTATCCAGAACTGAAATGAATATTTTTACTTTTCACCAAGCTAACAGGACTCCTTGCAACAGGATCAAAATAGCTGTTTGTCAGTTATTTTGAAAAAAAGAGAAAAAAAAAAGGATTTGCTGCCAGGGTTTATGAGGAAGACACTATACTAATGCATTATTTTGGTTATACAGTGTTTATCACTTTTTTCCTTTTAGCCTGCACCATTAAATGTAAAAAGCAGATCTATCAGCATCTAATGTTTCTTCAAAACACCATGTAGTGTCTAGAAAACTGAACTGTCAGACATGCTTGTCATGTACACATATTTTGTTATTCAATGTGTTCGGGCATGAGTTTTGGCAGGATTTCTTCACAACTATCCTGAACTTTTCTTGACACCTTTTATGGCACGTAATACATCTGCAACTCAGGGCTTGGTAAGCCCTTAACTCTTTAATTATGAGCCTAGAAACTCCCTTCCTAATTATTGTCCGATGAGCAACATGATCTAGTGCTCATGCCAAAGCCCAGAAATTCACGCTGCAGGTGCTTCGCTTTGTTTGGCTGCCTTTTGCTAATTTTTTTGCTTTTTACGGTGTCTGGAGAGTAGTGTGTGCTCTGCATTCTTCTGTCAGTGTAATCCTGGAGTGGTTTGCAGTCACTTGCTAGCTGACCTGACTGATAGGTCACTTTTTCTTGCATCTTTTCCTGCCACCAAGGACGGTGCTCAGCTCTCGCACAGTGCATGCCGTTTGGACCAGGTTTGACCAGAGGACCGATTTCCTCCTGTAAAGGGTTAGGGTTTAACATGGCTTTTGTGTAGTACCAAGTGATGCCAGAAACCTTCTCGTTTAAAGTGAGTGGGACTTGTATAAGTATTGTAGGAAATAAAAGAACAAGACTTACATAGCTGACGTGTCTAACGTTATATAAATCCCATTTTACTCTACAGGGAAACTAAACTGGAAACTGGCTCCGTGTCTTGCCAAAGGCCACAGAGGATATCGGTGCCGGAGAATGAACAGACCCCGCGAATCCCAACTCTGTAGCCTCCATGTGATCACTTTGAAAACTTCATTTCCTTCTGTTGGACTGATTTTAAAGAGAATAATGAAACAGGGAATTCTGCTCTCTTCCTTGCGGCCTGAGGGAGGAAGTCAGGAAAAAGTTTGTCTGATGATTTAATTAATTTAATAAAAGAGGAATTACGTACAAAGTTGTTTTTGTGAAATTTCTATAGACATCATAAATCATGCGTATATTTTGTTAAATATTAAGTTAGCAAGCAAAGATACAGCAATCTACAAAAATCTAGAAGACACTTCCGTCTTTCCAAAGTATCAGAAAGTCGTATTTAGTCATGCCATACTTACTTGAATTTATACACACACAATTTTATGTAAACCTAAATATATTTAAGCAAGAATAATTTGCTTTCTTAAGCTCTAAACTAAAGTTATGTAATTCACTGCTAAGCATTTTTCTGTTCATATTCATTCAGCACCATGTATAAAGTTGATCACCTCCCTAAAAAAAGGTTTCTATTCTTCCTTAAATCTGGAGTTGCCAGCACAGCCCCGTCCTTCTGTAGCCTTTCAGAACACGTACAAATGGCGCAAGGTGTTAAGAGATGCAGGCCACGAGGCCAAGAAGTTTAATGATGGATTTATTATTGAAAAGTGTATGTACTTTTCTGAAATACTAGTCAAACTTCAGGCTCTTCTTAAAATTGCTGTTTAAAGAACAGAGTTCAATACTGAAATAGTGCATGCAATCTCCAGAGAGGAACCCAAAGGACCCTTCCTGGATAACAAATTATGGAAAACTTCCAAATCAAGTTGTAAACTTTCTCTCCGGGTAAGTAACAACCATCAAAACCGTGTAGCTGTTTCCTAGGTTTATACACTGAAAGAGAGAGAGCTTAAACTTCATCAAAATTCCAGATCCAAACAAATTCAAAATTTTGGATTAGTTCATACTTGGATTTGAATTTAATAATTTGGACTGTTTTCTATAGCCATACTGGTTTTGCAGTAGAAGCTTGCTTATGGCTGTATTTTTCCAGGCTGATAATTTTTGATAAAGCTTTCTGAGGTTCAAGATCAGCACCACCTGGAATCTTGTTTAAAAAAAGCAAAGTATTTTCCTACCTCTTCCCATGCAGCTGAGTAATTACTTTAAGTTTGATGTCTTTGTGTTAAATGGCATTGCTTCAAACTCTGTGCATGTCAAACAGCAGAAAGCTAGGAGAGTTTGAAAGGTTATCACTGTTTCTCTTCAAATTCCTGTGTACTGAAACCCTTCAGAGATGGCTGCCTACTGCAAATCATTGTTTGACAGCTTCACTCAACTTCGAGACTTGTCAACTCAGGGGGCAATTTGACAGCTCTCAGGCAATAAAGTAAACAAGGGATTTGGAGCGTCAGAGAAGGAATGCTTAAAATCATTCCTAATATTTCTCCTATTCATAACATGTCACCAAGCCGGTGAAGTTATGAAGGCAGCAGGTCTCAGCTTCTTATGCATCCCAGGTGGCATTTGCAGGGTAAGGGAAAGCTTGGGGGAACCCTGGCAACCAACTTCCACCAAGTATTATCCAGATGTGTTCCACTGGTGGTATTCCTGATAATAATGAAAACTCAAGGCATTCTTCTTCAAATGGACGGTTCTTCAGATACTTTATGTACTAGTCTGATTTAAGAGCTGCTTCAGTATTGGTGGAAACAGAACCTCATTTAATAGTTGTTCTTTAAAACCAAATATGACCAAGTTATAGGTTTTCTCTGTAATAATGTAGTTAAGAGATATTTCTTTCACAGTGGCCTGGAAACCTGCAGACACTTTGGTTGTACAAATGCTCAGATGCAGAATCTCTAATGGTGCTGGAACCTGCGGAGGATTGATGGATCTAACCACTTAAGTACCTCTTTATGGACTTAGTTCATGTGCAAATATGTTGTAACAGGTACGTTTTCTGAAGCAGTCGCTTTTATGGGGACCTGCCTTTGCCGGAATTATCTGAGACAGCTTAAAAAGCCTTTTTTTCAGATTCCAATAATCTGGCTATGTTAATGCAGAGCCAATTGAATGCTCAAAATGATTAGTAGCTTTTAAGAGTGTAACCTGTTTTTTTGGATATTTTCCTGTGTATGTTTCTGTATTCCTACCAGGAAATAATTTTATAGTATGCCTAACACACAATTTTGTAGGTGTATGTAACAGACAGGTTTTACAGTTCTAGTGAAGAATGCAAAACAAAGTATAGAAAATCTGACCTAATTTTTAGACTAGTGTGACTGTTCCTTGCACATCTATTTTGAGAATTCCTGCTTTTTACACCTAGAGCTGACCCCTTTGTTAACTGTGTGGCATGTGCATGACAATAAATTACCTGTTGTCATTATTGAAAATGACTAATGGCCTGTTACCCTTTTAGGATGTTATTTAAAAGTCATTTTTCTAAAAGAACAACTATATTCCCTCTTGAGGTAATGCTTTTTTTTTTTTTTTTAATAACTCCATTAACTGTTGCTGCTCTGTGCTATTATAGGAGGTTTTAAACTGAGGTTTTCTGATTACAGTAGTTGTCTTACAGCTAAATTGTCTTTTGATTCTTTTTCTAATAAGGACACCTAACTGGACAGCCAGCTCGCGTAAATCTCTGTAGCTATATTTTCAAAGGATCTAATCTAATATAGACTAGCTGTAACGTTTAGGGGTAATGTTAAAGATCTTCATTTACTGCAGTATTACAACTCCATTAATTCACATTTTAAACTGAGCCCTGACCAAATGCACTTCAGCAGCCACTTGTGCTGGCTAAAAGATTAAAGGCTCTGAACCATGTGAAGAAAGGAAATCTTTATAGATTGCTAGCTAATGGCTGTTTTCTTTACTGTTAGAGTCAGTGAATTGAATTGTAATAGACTGGATTGCCTCCACATATGGAAATTACAAAGAACAGGATCATTTTTTTACAGATGAATATTTCAGTCGTTCTGGAAGTCAGTTATACACTTCAAAACGCTGGACTGCAAGAACGTATCTGAAATTCCGATGAGTGTTTTTAGTGTAATATTGCTTGCTTATGTATCTGGTCTGTACTTTGCATTAGCAGCTTAATAGTTTCTATAGACGTAGTTGATTTGACATCACACAGGGAGGTGCGTGTAGCACCACGTAAAAGCAACTTACATTGCACCATGACAGTGTGGAGTACTTGGGGTCTCCAGCTTGCAATACACATGAATACTTGGTCAAGGGCTCGCATTAATTTCATTGCTACCAATGTGCGAGTAAAAATTGATTAGAGGAGTAAAACTGCAGGCGTGTGTTCTTTTGCAGTATTTCTAAGGCGTATCTAGCCTAAGCGGTATTCCCAGATTTACGTCTCTTGCTGATACTGTCATGACAAACTCAGACACATCATAGCCGCTCAGACTAAGTGGCAGAAGGGCAAAAGAAGTTTCCGTGGCTACAACTGCTATTACTGCGCAAAGCTAGACAGAGAGTGATGGGAGTTAATCACTGAAACACGAACAGACAGGACTAGCTTGTCATAATAAGAAGCTATCAAATCACAGCTCTGTTAAACTCTTCAATCAGTTTATCATGAGCAGCTGTCAAACTCTTATAATGATTAATATATTACAAAGTCATTTCCTCCCTTATTCTGTTGCCTGTAGCTTTTTTTTTAACTGGAAGTAGTATTGGTCGTATTTGTTTAAAATGAGCTATGACTCTGCATGCGCATGTACATAAATGTGTTAAAAAGTACAGAAAGGAGGAAATAATTCGTGGCCCTGGCTCCGTGCACGGGAGGGGACTGCCCCATCTGTCCTGCCTTTCATCGTGCCGCGTGGCTGGCGAAGAAGGAGGGCTGCAAGCAGTATTGAAAACCTGTGTTAAGGTAGATAAACATAATTTTCGGTGCCTGTGCTGTATCTCCCCACAGTAACATCTGTGAATAGTGCCACTAGAAATAGCTTCAGAAAAATAGAATGAGAGAGAGTTATCGCTGATTTGTACATAGCCAAATTTGGGGATGAAAGAGATAATTTAATTATCGCTAAGTCTCTCTCTTAGTGTTTTCACATGAAGGCAAAAGCGTGGGTCACCCACTTTTCCAAGGAATGCCTCGGGCTGCCGACGCAGGGTTACAAAAGTTGTGGAGCCCTTGAACTAAACCAGGTGAAACAAGATGGCCACTAAATTACCTAGAACTTTGGCCACCGAGAAACCTCTGGGCTCTCCCCGAGAGGCCCCCGCTGTCCCTCCCTGGGCGGGCTGGGAGTCGGTGGCTCAAGGTGTTTGGAAAGTCTCTGGCTTTCATGTCCGGGCGTTTCACTTGACCTGAAATTAATGCCCTTGAAAATTACTGCTGAACAACAGGTATTACAGGCTGTAATAACCACCGAGCTGCTCTTTGCCATAATGGACTCCTGCCAGGACAGGATTTCCATCTTTTGGGAGATATTTCAAATCAGGTTGCGGTCTGGGACTTTTTGGACTTGTGGCTCTATGGATTTGCTTGTTTAAGACTGTTGGTGTTTGCTTTAAGTTTTTAAGAAATAAAATAATAATAATAATTTTTAAAACCTTTGAAGAAAAGAAAACTACTGCCAGAGTCTATTTCTTTTGGAATTTCTAAAAAGGTTTCTGAGGAGGAGTCCTTCGTGACAATATAATTAAGCAATGAGACATGACAGCTAGCCATTTCTGGGTTATTATTGTATGCCTAAGGAGCATTGCAGGCATGAGGCTGAAGGGCGAGTGGCTTTAATCACCCATTAAGTGCAATAATCCCTTTGATATGCACTGTCTGGAGAGACTTACCAAAAAGGAATTTAGGAACAATATTAAGAGGAACAGACAAACTGGTGAATGCACTAGGCGTGAATATTAATGTGATTGTAACATAACTGACAGACACTCAAAAACCTCTACTTGTGTCAAGTTTTATCGTTAAAGACACCCCGAAGGAATGATTTTTAATAAGAAGCAAAATATTGCAAGTTCTTTGGTATTTTTGCTTTTTTCCTCCTTAAATATTTGTCTTACATACTTTAAGCATAGATCATATGGACTTTAATGTGGATCAGCTCATCCGTGCAATACAGCTGGATAAAAATGCTAATGGCAGACAATGATACCATGCCTGGCCATAGCAGGACAGTTCTACCATGAAACCTGTTACTTGGTGATCCACAATCCTGGCTCACTTCGGTACCTTCGCCTGGCACTCTGCTCTCAAGGGAGGCAGTTCTTCCGAAGGAGAAAGTTCCTTTCTACAGCGTGTGAAGATTGGTGGTGTGGTTTCCACATCTGTTTCAGCTAGCAGAGCTGGGAATTGAACTATAGTCCTCAACAGCGATACGGAGATAGATGTCAAATTGCTGAGCTACTTCATTGACCTAGTAAAATATTTTGATTGGTTTCAAAGGAAGGGCATAAAACACAGTTATTTTCATATGAAATGGTTTATGGAAAGATACAATTTAAAAAAAAAAACATAATTGTGTGAATTTTTTAAATGTGAAGTTTTGTGCTAATATGCCACTAAATGGAGAAATCCAGTGCCAACATAAATGTTGGTAACATGTTCGTCATATTTACAGGTCTGAAAATGTTAGCTTTTCCGTGGCCTCCTTTATGTATATTAATACATTAAAATAACGATCAAAATGTAAATATGAGAGATGAAAAATATTTGCTATGACTCAAAATATAATTGCTCTATGCTGTATAAAAAAAGAGTATTTTGCTGAATTGGCCCTTGTTTGAACTTAGGTGATGTTTGCGTATTTTGTGCTGTATACAAAAAGCTTTGCCCTTTATTTGAAGCGTGCTTTGACCGTGTAATTACCATGCTCCAATTTCCATTTGGGCAATCAAGGTTGTCCTGTCAGTCCGTTTGAGTACACATGGGCTGAACAATGAAAATCTTCCTGCTGTGGGTGTATGGGGGCTTGTAGGGATTTTGTTTCATTAAAGAAGAGGGATAAAAAATGTAAACCTGAAAATGAAAACTGATGAGAATTGGACCTTGTGTTTTGTTTTGCCTTTCAAGAAAATTTATGGAAATGCAGTGTAGCCGGGCTGTTGTCACTGGTTCCCTTCAAAGTTAAAAATTCTTAGTACTAAACAGAAAATATATTCTTTAAATAATATTTGAAAAATTAGACTTTATAAAAAAAAAAAACAACAAAATTCCCTCCAAAGAAAGGGTTAAAAAGAAATCTGCTAAAGTTTCCCTGGGGACAGGATAGTCCAGTTTTGAAAAAAGTCATTGTTATGCTAGTAATAGGATATGCCTTAAGCTTGTTCTTAAGTCTTATTTTCTTTACTGCAGGTTGAGAAAGTTTCTCTCCATCGCGCTCCATGCAGTTGTTCTGGAAAGGAATGGCAAAGCTGTGCAAGGCTTCGCAATGAAAAAAACTTCTTCCTGTAAAGGCAAGACCCTGCCAAAATAAATAGGGACTGCAGCAAATGGTACAGATGGACATTTCTTTTAAGTGTGTGTGTATGTATTATATATAATATGAATATACATATATAGTGTACGCGTGCGTGTGTGTATATTTACATGAATTTGTATATGTATCAATATTTTAAAAAAAATATGTTCTGGAGCCTATATAATCAATGCAAGCTTTCCTGGAAACCAGGCTCTTAGCACAGCCCAGCCCGCCCACAAGTTTGTCTTGTAGAATCCTGAGATGAAGATTAACGTGCTGGGATACAAAAGCTAATTTCTTCATGACGATAAAGTTACCGAAAGCAATGCAAGCTATTGATGCCTGAAACAGCCAGATGAAAATAGCATGGTCTAGTGATTAGAAGGTTTAGTAGGAAATAATACTTTTCTTGTCACTGGGCTGCGTTGGCAGAATGAGTGCAGCAGCTGGAACGCATATGCAGAGTGTTTACTGGAGCGACTCTTACACTTTCAGACAGAAGGAAATCCTGTGCAGGATTGGAAAGCGCAGAGAGCTGTCACCAGGGAATAGGCTGTCTGTGTGCCTCCATGAAATAAAAGCTGTGCGGACCACAGAGCCTGCAGTGGGCACTTCCTGCCCCCTTTGCTGCAGCAGTTCAAGATTGCTTTTTCTTTCTGCCGTGGGTTTTTTTTTTTCTGGAAGACATCAAATCTACTGGTATTATCAACAGAAATGCTGATGAAGCTCAGGATTTACTTTGTATCAAACTTCAAAAATCTGATTCAGAGCGGGGCTTTTGTGTTGCTTTTTTTCTTGCTTTTTTTGTTGTTGTTTGGCAAAAGGAGAACCTGGAAATTTTGCCATCTCTCAGGTCGCATAGATTGATCTTTCTAGGCTAATAAGATATCTGATATTACTTGAGGTGGTTTTTTTGGTTTGGGTTCCCCACCCCCCCAAGCTGTGTAAGGTTTCTAACTACTGGGAATGCATTTAAAGCAGTAGCAAATCCCAGCAACTAAAAGCTGCTAACACAGGGAGCGTTTTTATTGTTTGCTGATGTTATAGCGATGACCGGTATCTGCTAATGAGTAAGAAAACACGTTCATTATCCAAATAAGTTGAAAAATCTTAAATTAATGATGTGTTTATGTGACAGATTTGTGGGAGGGATTTCAAATATAATCACCATCAATCTGGCTACAGCCAAAATAAATTTTATGAAAAGTAAAACAAACTGTTGCACAGACAAAGTAGGCCTTCGGGGGCTCATGCAATAATCTGTGTTTTCTTATTTAGCTGTGTATAATATTTCTGTTCATTTCTTGTCCAGATAGAATCTCAGTATATATAACATTGCTGTTAAAGCTAAGAAGAGTCAACATACGCCACTATCCAAAGGGGAGGGAAGAAAGAAATGCATACTTAAAATTTTTGTTTCAAATAAACAAGCCATACCCAGGTAACCGTGTCAGGCATGGTGCGGTTGTAAAGGTGAGCATTAAACGTAAAAGCTTTAATTCCCGGATGGTGACTTTTCACAGAAATATGTGACTATGTTGGGGTGTATGTTCTGGAAACCCCAGACGCTGCTGTCACTACTAATAAAATTGTTACAAGGTTCAAACTTTTGGTGAAGTTCCTGCGTATGTTCTTTCTTTTACTGAACGGAAATGTCAAATTTAATCAGATGAAAAAAGAGAGGTGGGGCCCCGGTTTCAGAAGCACGTAAGCAGCGCTTACGCAGGAGCAAAGTGCTCTGTAGCCCCAGTCAGAGCCATCTGCTCTGGCCCAGGCTCGGTGGCGAGCGATGGATGGGGGAAGCCGTGCTGATGTTTTGGGTGATGGTGAACCAGGTTGGAAATTCTTCATTGGGCTGAGGCGCTGAAGGCTACTGAGCACAGCAACTGACTCCCAATGGACCTGTTCCGTTAATCAGTATCATTGAGGAGGAAAGGCTTGAATTCCTACTTGCACGTGCCAGTAAAAATGCGTCGGTGATTTTTGATCGTTTTCTTGACACTGTTCTGCAAGTATGTTTAAGGAGATTTTTGCCTGAGAAAGGACTTTTGGGTTGAGCTGAAGGCTTGTCACAATCTTTCATTCATAAGTTCAAACGCATTACATACAGCTGCCAAAAAAATCTGCTTTTGCATCATTGTCCAGCTTCCCTGTTCTTGTTATTGGTTTCCAGTTAGTGTAATGGGAGTATGTGGCTGTCATTCAAACAGATGAAAATCTTTGGCATTGAAAATATATCAAGGGGTGCCTGTTTTTTAAAGGAAATACACCCCTACCTACTATTGCATGGTTTCTTGATCAGATAAAACCCATCTTGTGCTAACGTTTAAATTAAATACACTGCATTCTGACCCAACAATAACAAAATCAAACCCACTCATTGCCAAGTATCATAAGCTCTTAAAATACATTCAGACAGTGCGATGATATTAATAGGGAAGCAGATATCAGGTTTCGGCCGACAAAGCAAACCGCACGGTGGAACATGAGAAGTACTGTGCTTACTGACTTCAGAATAAAATGGAAGACAGAAGACCTATCAAAAATTATACTAATAATCTAATACTGTACATTTATATGGAGACTTGGCCTGGAATATCTCAAAGATGCTTCACAGAGAGAGACATTTTTATCTTATCTCTGCATCTAGGTGGCTGAGGTAAAGAGGTTAAGCAATTTGGACTCAGATTTCAGAAAAAGCATTTTCCAAGGTGTGTCTCAGCAAAGGCTCTTTAAGAAACTGGGTTGTATTGCAGCAAAAAGATACAACATTAGACCTGGATATCGCCAAACTCCACCAGAATTTGGTAAGACACAGGACAAAGCCTTACTGTGTGCTTGTCCGGTTCTTAAACTCTCCTGTTAAGCGTCTCTACTAGCTACATTTAAGGGTTTGAGGGGGTACTGGGATGGACTTTTGGTCTTGTTTACTGTGGCTGCCGGTGGCAGAGTTGAGAATAAAACTTGGCTGCAATTTTTTGAAGTCTGTAGTTATCATAGATAAACATGCATCCATAATACATAATCTGTTGACATATTGATAACTAAATTTTTAAAAAGCTAGTGAGAAATGTTGTTCAGACATTATAATATGATTGACAGGAAGGCTGAATTTCCTGGCTTACGTGTTGTTGTCCTTCTATATCTAGATCATACCTGAAGATTATTGAGTTCTATAATATTTTGACCAAAAGAGTGGACTATGAAAACAAACTCGTTCCAGCTCTGGTAGCTGCCTGGTGATTTCTGACAACACAGTTGCAGCTGCATCAGCAGTTTCCCTGGCCATACTTATCATCTTGGAGGGTGTTCTGCACTGGAGGGAGTGCACGGTTCTTTCTGGATCTCAGTAAGAAAGGCACAGCTACAAATAACATAATGAAATTGCTTTAATAATAAGATAGAAATAGGAAGAGAAATATAGATAGCGAGTAAATCTTACGTCCCTTCGGATACCGGGAACCCTGCTTCTGTGCTGTATCGGACGGACCCTGGGTAGACAGCCACGGCACACTGTGCACAATTGCCCTGAGTGGAGAGGCTCCGTCTCCCTCCCCTACCGTGGTGCCTTTTATTCAGCGTCACAAACAAAAGAACGTATTGCCTGTCTTGACAGGTAGGAACGTTATCTCTTTCTCTCTGTCCACCAGAGCATATCCAGCTGCGTGTATCCGGGAAGGCTACATGTTCAGGTCAGTCCAGCACGCCCTCTGGCATTGCCACGTTGTCACAGCGGTCACTCCTGCCAGCTTTAAGGGTTACTAGGTCTAATAGGTCTGGCACAGCTTGCCTGAAACCACTAACTGCCCAAAGGTAGTATCTTCTGCAAGGCGTCCACAGAAGGAAACCTCCTGACTATAGAACTGTAAAGAAGTTTTCTCACTGATACAGCGGGCTTTGCTTTTCTTTGCCCGATGATGATCATTGTCATTTGCATAGTCATCTTCATTCGCGTGGGGAATACACAGGGGCTGATTAAGCGAAGATCCCTTGGGTCAGGATGCATCAAATGAAGCCGAGTTTTCCATACGAGTTGTCTGTGAGATAAAGATTATCATCTTTGTGTAGTTATGTCATTTTTTTATCCTGGGCAGAATTTGTTCTTCTTTTCTTTTTAATTAACCTGTTGTAATACCAGTCCTCAGCACATGGCCAGAGCGCCTTCTAATGGAAGGCAAACCAGTCTCGACTTCTGTGTTAAATTTGCAAGGTTATGCAATAATATGTATTATGGACATCCAGAATTGTCTGCTTCCTGCAGTCTTTGTTGTAGGCTTATTGATAATAATTATTTTATAATCCGACTTATAAAAGCTCGAGTATTGGTACATTCACTGTAATTGCATGTTCGTGATAGGTCTTGGAACAAACTCATGGACTTACTTGAAGAATCACAGACAGCTTCGATACTAAGGAATTGTTGGTTCAGCTTTGGTAGTGTGAAGGACATTGGTAAAGAGAGTAAGCTAATTTGTATACTAGTTAAAGCCATCCAGCACAGGAGGTTCATTCATTACCGAAGAGTTAAGGAATTCTTTGTGCAGAAGCCAAAATCTTTCTCATTTAGCTGATGTCTTCCACGGGTTATCAAAATGTTGTCTTCAACTGTTTTGATGAACAACTACAAAAAAGATGTTCCTGGGAGTATCTAGGATCCAGTCAAGACTATAAAACCTGGATGCCCAAATATTTATCATGGAAACAGACTCTAGAACAAATTTCACTCTTGGTATCACTGTGGACCTGTGACCCCCTAAAGGAAATAGAAAACTTTGTAGGAAATTTGTCCTTGTGCCTTGTTTGAGTTCTTTCTGTTAATGGGCTTAAGTGCTGCTGCTTTATGTAAACAGGAATTAAAACACAGGTTGTATAAATATGTTGCATTTGAAAAATTGAGTGAATTTGGTTCACTGTCAGTGATTAAATGGCCTCACTGCTTGATATTCACCACTGTGCACAGAACCAGCCAAGGGTTTTCTTCTGAGCTATAATAAGTTGAAGTGTATAATATTATCTGATAGTGCAGAAATTCAATATTTGTGTACATATTCTTTTTGCAACAGTGTAGGTACAGTGGTACATGACACCATGTCACATCATCCCTGCCTCTAACCAGAGCCATCTCCACAACAGGGTAGTGTACCACAGAGGTAAAGTGGTAAGTCTGACATGGTGGACTGATGTTTTGGACAAGAGTTTTGTGCACACAGATTATGTGTTATTCCCCATCTGATTGACAGTCTTTGCGCACCCTAGCAAGTAATTTGTGGCACTCCTGAGCTTTGCCCTCAGGATTGCCAGTCTTTGGCTAGCGTCCTTGCCATTTGCTTCCTGTCACTGGTTAAAGTTTCCTAAGTGTTAACTTGCTTGCATTTCAATATGTCTACCTAGGGAGATGCAAACAGAAGTGCCAACTTCTATGTCAAATCCCTTATTCTTCTGTGCATCCTTTGTAGGTGAACAGTTGTTCTCAAGAATAAGAGAGAACTGTTTCCAACACGTTTACTTTTGCAAGCAATGCTTCTTCAGCACCCTCTTTTTCGGGGCAATTCCTCTACTTGTTGGTGTTCCCTGTGGCTCAATTAACTTTGGAAGAACCTGTGCATCAGTACTAACAACTTTTTGGGGATATTGGGTTATGCCAAGATATCCAGGTTCTGCCATAGTACTGATGCTGTCTCCACCAGGAGGCCCGGATACCCTCAGATTTTTCAGCGTGTTTCAGCCCACCTCATTGCCTGGGGAGTTTATTGAGACGCTGTCTTAGACTTGCATGAGATGAGGGTTTTTTATTTTAGCTCCTCCCTGCCTTGTCCAGTCTGGTTAATCCTTAGTTTATGAATAGGTTTTTGCTTAATTTATCATTATTTCTTTTTCTGATATGAAAATCTGGGGTTTACTAGCTTTTTCCCATAAGCTGACCAAAGCTTTGATGCTGGTTGAGTAGTCTTTAAGGCAGGTCATTTGGATGCTCTACAGGCTTGCGAGAAGGGAATGGGACTTCATTATTTATAGATTATTATGGCTGGCTATAGCCCAGGTTAATAAAATTCAAGACAGGTCAACCTGAGGTCTTTAGAAAAATAGTTTGCAAGTAGATCGACAACTGAGGAACCTGTCTGAACCTGAATATAAGAACTATAAGTGAATGAAGTAGGTGTTTGAAGTTCAAGCTCCAGGAAAACAAAACAAAAATAACCCACTCCCCAAATCCTTTCTGATGGGAGAGGAGACACTGGTGACTCAATGAGAACACAAATTTGCATTTTTTAAATTTACACAAGTGGTATTTTCACAAAAACAAAACCAAGTAGTATCATGATCAACATTGTATTTGAAAAATCTCTAGGGTATACAAATTCATTGCTTAGCTATGTGGTGACCATAACGATTGGTGCATTCACTTTCAAAGCACTGTATAAATTTCAGCTAATATCCCTCATTCCTATGCCTTTTTCACAGTTATCCTGTGAGTTAAGGGAAAGCATGTACCTTCTTAAAGGAGTTTTTGAGTTGGTACATACTTCTATTGAGAAGAGGCCACCTTTGGAGGATCCATCACAGCGGAAGACTCTGCTAAAGGAAATCCAGTGTCTTTCTGGATTATAATCAGTGGTCTTCTTCCTCAAGCCGCCACAAAGTGGGTAAAAGAAAATAGGAATAGGAATACACAGCACTAATTAACTGGTGAGGGAGGCACTTGTTCAATATTTGATTTTGTTGAGCTGAGATACAGGTTAAGAATTAGTGAACTTTTACATGCTTACTTTGGAATAATCATCTATTTTTAATCATGCCTAATAAATAAGGAGAAAAATAAGGGAAGCTGTAAACAAGGATCTAAATAGAAACTAATTTTATGCAGTGAATGATACACTAGTCAACATGAAGTTACAATTTTGCTACTAGAATTAATGAGCTCTGCCTTTTCTTCTTAGTAGATATTTAAGGCCCGCCAAAGAGTTAAATGGCAAAAGTAATTTAATTTTTATCAGCTCAGTTACTTCTTTTTTAGCCATTTACAAGATCCAGCTTATTTTGGTGGAAATATTAGTAGTCCTCTCATTAATTTTGTAAGAAAAAGATTGCAGAACATTTGTTCATAGGCATGTTTTTTGATGTATGGTTCCAGATGTGAGTAAGGAAACTGTATTGTATGTTCTGAGGTTTTCCTATTGAGCATTTCTGAAATTTCAGAAATGAACGCTGAGTAGGTCTAAAAGATACAGTATGGGGTGCATGAGAGATGTTTTTGACACAATAGGGTCAGAGAAGTTAAAGACACGTTCTTTGTTGGCAATTTTGGCAGAAATACTAAAACACAATGTGGGAACTGCAAACCTTATGACATTCAGTAAAATGTGAAAGGCTTCATGTCTGTAATATATGACTTGATGTCATGTATATGAGTTGGTAGCTTTTGCACGATATATAATGAATCTCACTTTTTTGTCTGAAGTTTGAAAAGATTTTCCCAGTGTAAATAACTCATGCTTGAAGTGCAGTGTGAATTTAAAACCCCCTATTGTCCAAGCATAAAAAAAGTTCATTTCATGATGTTGCAAATAATTCATTCTGTATTCTTAGCCTAATGGTTCCTTATAAAAATGTAAACCATTTTGAGAAACCTTTGGTATCCAAATGAAGGATGTGTAAAGAGAGGTATGTATAAAAAGCAGGGAACCAATTACCCAGCTGTGTCACTGGAACTTGAAGTTCAGTTATAGTTCCCCATTACTTTGCTGGGTCTTTTATTTGCTGCTCTTGTGTGGGCTGCAATAAATATAACACAACTAGACCTTTCTGGTTTTGTTAGCTGAGCTCCCTTGGATTCCACTGTTGGAATGTAGCATTGTGTCTTGAGAGGCAGCACCGACATTTCAGAACCATTTCAGAAAAAGGTCTGTAAACCTTTTCTTTGTAATTGTGTTCGTATTGTATTCAACCGTATTTGCGCTTAGGGGAGCGGGAAGCTCTGATACACTGAGTCCATTGTACTTGAGGTGCCCATTTGACTGGGAGAGGAACTGTCTGCATGGCAGTAGGGAAGGAACCTAAAGAGACAGGACGACGAAGGCACCTAAAACCAGCTGTACAGGATCTGGCCAAAGCCTTATGTTCTGAATATGCCAATCCAGAGGTAATTCACCTCTGATATATACTGTAGCACCGTTGTAGGAACAGTACAGCAAAGTTTAATCTGAAACCTTGTCAGAGGAGAGGTGATTAGTGGCACAGAGATGACTGGGGCACCTGACATATGAGGAGAAGCTGAGGGAGCTGGGACTGTTCAGCCTGGAGAAGGTTCAGGGGTCTTATCAATGTGTGGGAGGGGGTAAGTAAAGAAGGTGGAGCCAGACTCTTCTCAGTAGTGCTTGGTGAGGACAAGAAGCAATGGGCACAAGACGAAACACAGGAAATTCCATTTAAGCATAAGAATACACTCTTTTGCTGTGATGGTGATTAAACACTGGAAGGGGTCACACAGAGAGTTCGTGGAGTCTTCATCCTTGGAGACATTCAAATCTCAACTGGTCATAGCCCTGAGCAACCTGCTTTAGCTGACCCTCTTTTGAGCAGGGGGCTGGGCTAGATGATTTCCCAAGGTGCCTTCCTACCTCAGTAGTGCTGCAATTGTGCAAGTCTATTTTAAAACAAAACTGACTGCACTCATTCACAATCCCATGCTGAGAAGCACCACTTTGCCTGTGTCCAGATACTCTTGCCAGCATGCAGGCACCAAGACCTGTGTCTGGCCAGGGTTCCTTGAGGTGAAAGAGGACAAGGAAATCTGTTCTTATCACATCTCCTGTTATCTTTAGGCTAGCAACTATGTGCTGGCTTTGGATGTCCTGTTGTACCCTTCAGGAGCTGACCAAGATGATTGTGATCTGTCTCTCCATCCTATCTCACCTTTCTGAGTATTTATCCACTGTCTGACTTACCTGGTGTCTTAAAGTTCCAGCCCTTTATCTCCCTGCCATTATCCCTCAGTGATGTGAGCCTTTGTCTAGTCTGGGTGGAGAGTGTCCCTTGTTCTCAAATCTTCCCTGATTTCTCATCCTGGAGAGCTGCATGTAGATGTGCTGGCAACTGGAGCATCTGCTAATCTGGGTGCCACTAGCGCCTGCAATGCTTTGTGCCTTTTTCTGCTCTTCTTTCTGGTGTTTCCACACCCAGATATACCATTTTCCATTCATCCAGTCTTATTACAAATTTCTACACCCCAGCAGTCTTCATTGCACTTCCAAGGACTTCCTGAGCTAAAGTCTGTATCCATAGGTTTAATAACTCTTGATGAACTTTTATTTTCCTTTATTAACCTGTCAAATTGTTTTTTGAACATCTTTATAGTTGGGGGCTTTTTCCTTCCACAACATTGGATGGCAATTAGTTTACTATAAATCCTATGGGGAAAAAATGTTTCCTTCTATTTGCTTTACAGCTGCTGCCTGAGAGTTTGCTTTGGCATCCCCTAGGTCTTGTGTCAGAAGAAATAACAAATAATTGGCCCATATTAACCTTTCTATTCCAGTCATGATTTGAAGACTCTAGCATATCTTCCATTAGTCATTTCTTTTCCAAGCTGAAGAATCACAGTCCATTTCCTTTCTTCTCTTCCAGAAGTCATTCCATACTGCTGATCATCCTTCTTGCTTTTCTCTGTCATTTTCCTGCTCTGCCACATGATTTTTGAGATGTAGGAACTAAAGGTGTGCACAGCACAGGTAGGCTGAGGCGCTGAACCACGGCATAAAGTTGTGTCACTGTTTTGTTCTCTATTCCTTTCCTAATAATTCCTAAAACTCCATTTTCTTCATTTGCCTTTACTGAGCACCACTGTCTGATGGACCAATCCACAAAAGCTCCAGAATCTCTTTCCTGTTTCGTGGTGAGTACTTAACAGCCCATAAATGTAAATGTTTTTTTCCTTTGCATGGATTTATATGCACTTATTAATATTGAATGTTAGCTGTAATTTTATTTTCCAGTTCTTCTGCAATTCTTTGTGATCTTGCAATCAGGCAGTTTTTACTGCCTGAATATTTTGGTACCATCACCAAACTTTATAACTTCATTATTTACTTCCTTTTCCGAATCATTGTTATAGGTAAGTCAGATACCACAGGTTCCAGCTCATTTATTCTTTCAAAGAATCAGAACAGATCTGAGCCGCGTTGCTTCCCACTGCCAAAGGGACCTAGATTGACCTCCCAGTTAAACTGTATATATATGCAACTGGTTGCCAGCATCCCAAATTGTTTCCTACCAGGTTACCCAATAAACTTCAGACTTCCTGATCTGTACTTTCCCAAGCTGCTCATCTGCCTACTCTGAAAAGCAGTGTCTCTATTTGCCATCTTCCCTCGCTACAGTACTGACAGAGATTCAAACCACTACTGGCTAGTAGTTTGAGAATTTCATAGATGAGTTTCTTTAGGGCTCCTGAGCGAATGCCTCCCCCTCCGGCCAATTTGTTACTGTTTTAGTGACTTATTCTAAGACCTTTTCTCCTGACTTTTCAATTTGAGACAGTTCTTCCTGAAAAAAAAAAAGGATCTTCTATAGGTTTCTCAGTAATGAATTGGAAAGAAGAAGCTCTTTTGCTATAACTGTATCTTCTGCAAGTGCTCCTATTAGGCTGTGATCATCTATCAGCCCTAAAGGCTCTCTGGCAGGCTTTCTGCTTGTGATGTTTTTGAAAAAAGATTTTTATTGTTAGTTTTTACTCCTTTAGAAAGTTCTTTCTCAAAGTCACTTTTGTCCTTTCTTACTCTGGTTTTACTTTTGACGTGCTTTAATTTAACTGTTTTCTGGTTTTCTCTGTTGTATATGGTCTCCATATTTTGAAGCATGCCCTCTTGTTTCTAACATTCCTCTTTACTCTGGTGTTTAGCTCTACCATTTTTTATCTCACATCCTTCAAAATCTCCAACCAGCCGTATATTTTTGCAATGTTGTCTGTAAACAACACTTGTGAGTAACTTAGTTGATTCTTTTTACTTCTTTTTGTCTAGCCTACCAATTAGTTATTCCTGGGTGAGGTTTTTGGGTTTGGCTTTTTAAGTCCTCCTAGGAGGTAGATTATGGACCATAGAGTACATCATGGTCTGAATTTTCAAAAGTAACATTTTGAATCACAACCTTTGCTGGGTTCAGAAATTAATCAATCAACAGTTTCTTTTTTTCAGAAGTTCTCTGACCAGTTGCTTCAAGAACGTAGTTACTGCAGGAAATGGCAATTGTCCATCTATCTGAGACCACCAAGTTGCCTCACTTCTGTGTGTTTTCTGTCCCTCTGGTGGCTCTGGTCTCACTCAGCATGTCACCACTGACAGGTTGATATAGTTGTCACACTGTCTTACCAAGTACCAAGACACCCTAAAACCCTTGCTGTCAATGTTTAAACCCAGACACTCTAGGTCAGTCTTTGCACACTGTTAGACTTCTAGCATTTGTATGGAAATAAGTATTTACTTGTGGTCTTCTTGTCTATTTTGGTGTGCACCACATAAATGGGACTTTATTATTGAGACTGCTATTGAGATCTCATTGTTTCCTATCAGAATTTTATTGATTTCTGACCTAACTTGTGTTTTTTCAAAGGATAGAGAGTTTTTATGACTTTCCCAGGAGAGGATGAGTCATTCCAATCTTTGTGCTCTTTCCACAGCCTTTTGTTTTAAAACTCCCCTGACACCTTTCTAACTTTAAGTGCCTACAATGTGGGCAGAGACCTTCTTTCCTCTGTAGGCTTATTTCAAAAGTGTCCTTGGTTACTAATTAATCCTCTTTCCTAATTAGTCCCTATTCCCTGATTAGAGAGAGAGAGAGAGAGAGGAGTGCGAGCAGTCAACTAAAGTGTTAATTTATAGGGCATTTGAATAATTATGTGCTAGTTGCCTAGGTTTACGCACATCATCTGTTAAACAAACGTCTGTTGCAACTAGCAGGGTGAAATCTGGTCTCTCCTGGAGTGGAAAGGGTTGCACCAGAGCTCGAGTTAGGGCTATCAGCCTGAATTAGTCATGTTGCTTGCAGCACAACTGGCTTGTTCAGAGATATCTCTGTTATCTCCACGGGAAAATGCACTGGTTTATGTAATCAACCCATGAATTCCTTATAGAGTACATGAGTAAAGGCAGATATCCAAAATGGGTTTCACAGCCACCAGCGGTTCTATGAGTACTCTTCAAGCAGGAAGAAATTTAAGCCAAACAATAGGAAATACTGAGAAGATAATGAGGTTGGGAAATATGTTTTTCAGTAAGACATATATATTTAACTGAAAGCTGGTAGATGGTTCTTCTGTGGGACCAGGATTCACAATTGAGAATATTCCTCCGAGGTTTGTTACCCAAGACATTCTTTTGGATGTCTTAGATGTAGCAAAAGTACTTGACATGAGATCAAGGACGTAAAAATGGAATGGTCATTTTCGTTATAAATACACTTGCAGGATATCCCAAAGGCTTGCATAATAAATCATTATTACACAGCATAACAAGAACTTTGTACACACTGACTTTTTTTTAATATTGAATAGCATCCTATGGGATAAGAAATTTGACTGACATCACAGGTGAATCTGCAAGTAGGAATTTTCAGAGAAAGCATCTTGGGCCCATGAATGAAGACAGAAACATGGACATCTTTTTTTCTTTTTCCTTTGTGTAAGTATCAATTCATATTGCAGTCAGCGTAGACGTGAAGATTTGGCCCATTCTTTCAAACTCTGAAGTATCTAACTGAATTTTGCATTAATAGAAAAGATTCAAAATTGTATATGAAACCTATCTGCAAAATTTCAAACCATTTGAAAGTGTTGATGATGACAAAAGACACTTTTCTGGCTGAAAATGAAACTGTGTGTCTTCACCATAGGTACTCTTCCTGGAGGTAGATACAATTCCTTAAACCCAGTATCTCACTGGCTCTTCCAATAAGTAATGAAGGCTGAACCAGATGAAGAGATTTGGGAATATATGTCATTATTCTAGGGCTTGTATGTTCAGTAAATGGCCAAAACCATCTGCAAAATATTTTTTGAGGGAATGAGCAACATGTCACTGAATGTTGCAGTGAAGGAGAAAATGAGAATTCATTTCCAGGCTCAACCTGGCTTGCTGCTTCCTTGTAATAAGAGACCGTTTCAACACAGGCAGCTTATAAATAAAGTCTTCTCATTGAATGTGGAAAATATTGCACACGTTGTGTAATGTATATGTTAAATAAAAAAGTCTCCCTTGTTGGATTGGCAGCTTGAGGCTGCTCCATTAGCTCAACAGCAGAGTTGTGGGCCCCTTGGCCCCATCCCACCAACCCTAGCTTGGCTTGGGAAGTTAATTTTGAATTTGGCATGGGCACAAATTTATTTAAGGCAATGTTTGTTAGGTTCTAGCTGGTGGATGGAAAATATCGTATTTGATGCTCAAATTGTGACCTCCCGTGTGGAACTCCAGCAATGACTTAAAACTAAGAATAGGAGAAAATATAAAGTGTAGGCATAGATGTACTTCAGCAGTTTCAGTTACTATGGCTTCAGCCAGCTAAAACACTCAGCAGCAGGGCCCACAAGGTAAAATCCTGGTCCTACAAGGTCCTGTGTGACTGGGCCCTAAAATTCCTTATCAGCAAAAGCACTTTGAACTGAATTTACTAAACAAAAAGGGGTTAACGGAATAAGATTTTGCTGGATCTAAGTTGCTCCAAATTAATCTCTATTTCCCCTTCAGTCAGAGTTGGCTGTCAGGTACTTTCAAGGACTTTTCTTTGAGCATGTGCAATTTTCTTTTCCCTCTTATTCAAAAGAAATTGATTGTGTTTCTGCACTGCTAGCTCTATCTACCCTTCAGCAATTTTACCCTCTTGCTTAGCTCTTTATTTTGTAGATGACTAATATTGTCTCTCCTCATCTTTCTCACCCTCTTCCTGCTTCCAGCTCTCATAAACACTGTCATCGCCTCGGTTTCTGTGGCCCACATAGGCTTTGACCAGACTAACAGTGTTACAGAACCACGATACCATTGCTGGGGAAGAGAAGGAACTTTAATAACAAGTTCCTTTTATGAGAGAAGGTAATCTTTCTGGGAAAGAACAAATAAACTTGCTCTTTGTTTTGAAATTTCTCCTGTTTATTTTCAGCTAAACCCCATATTTTTCCCATGTTGTTAATGTTTTCAGGTGCCTTTCTTATTTTTTATGGTTGTTATGACCTTAACATTCATCAAAGCTGAATAGTTAAAATTGATTTGGTTTAGACATAGCAATAGAATGAGTCATGTCCGTAAACTTGTTCAACCATTTACTGAAGTCTGGAGCCTCATATGCATTTGCAATACATACATGCTTGAGAGGAGCCTTGCTTAATGGTTGTCCTAACAAAGGCATTCCTTTGGGTCCCTCTCCGTTTGTGACTTACTCCTGCTACGCCGTGCTCTTGCGTCTTTCCTCTGGTTTTTGGCATCCACAATGACTTGGTGAAAGAGCCCAAAGGTAAAGCTCGGTTTTGGGAAGAGGAGATATGAGCAACACCCAAGTTACCCTTTGTCCCCTTGAAGCAGGGGTCAAGTTGGAGAAAAATATGGGTAGCAGTAGACAAATTAATATATTGGCATTTCCTTGAAAGAAATACAAGTCGTACGAGCTTTATTGGTTCCCCATGAGAAGCTACATTTGTTTGTTATAAGGTCAGAGATACAGATGCCAAACTTGCATGGTGTCATGCATTATTCCAGCATGTGAGCCCTATTTTTTGGAAGATTAAGAAAAAGACATGCTTAGAAATCACCTTATATTTATTTAGCTAAAATCACTAGTAACTTTTTTTGAGGTAAAATCAGCTATAGTTCTTTGCCTTCAAACGGAAGATAACCTGAATGCATTTGAATGTTACATGGCTGAAGCTTTTAAAAGTTGATAATGTCTATGTTATGGTTGCTACAAATGAATGTTGCTCAGAAATACTGTCAAAAGATTTAAGAACATAAAAATATTTTTTTAGTACTGCAGAGACACAGATGGCATATAGTTGTTCTGGATAACATATATCTGAATTTCATGAATCTTGTTCATTCAACCGCACTTTTCTAGGAAAAAGACACACTGTCACTGTGAGTGTCCAGTTTTTTCGAGCTCAGTTTTCATAGCTACATGTACAAAGAGTTGCAAAAAGACTACAAGTCAGCTTTAACAATATTTTATAATAGCCTTTAATTTGGTGGTCAGTAAATTATAGGAAATGTTCTTCTGCTAATCTTGCCAATGCATTTCTCCAAACTTTCTCTCAGTAACCACATTAGTTTTGCTGCCCAAATCACCGTAGCTTCTTGGACTTGGTTTCCAAGTGGCTGACTAATGTCTGTTGAAGAATCTTTTGAAACGTAGAGTAACTGAACTGATGAATTAGTGTCAACAATGTGACTAATCCTTGGTGGCAGAAAGTCCACGTGAAGTGCTTGAACTTAGACATACGCACAAAAAGGCAATGGTAAAAACCATTATGTTGACTTTTTCTAGCAAGACTGCTATAATAAAAGCATACAGAAGACGTGGCTTGCATCTTTCTGTTGAATGATAGTGACAGTTGTTGTTGTTGCTTCTAAATGAAGGTGTAGCTATAAACTTGTATTCACTGGTGCTTCCACGGAACATGGGTTTTGAGTGGTTTGAAGAACATTTGAGATGCAATTTACAAGTATGCTGATGTGAAAAATGAGAAGCCTTATGAATATTGCACATGCATCTAGTAAGTGACCTTGAACTCTTGTAGCCCTCTGAGCTCAACTGGAATGCAACAATATAGATTATCCGAGGCAAATTATTTTCTTGTAATGTGTCTGTCACAAAGACAGCATAGCTGAGCTTCTGAATACCAATAATAAATATTAATAGCCAGACCCTGGGGGAATTCTGCTGATTTGTTTAGGCTACCATCTCAGGATCTGAAGTTTGAAGGAGATGCCAATACAATTCTGATGCAAAGTGAAACAGCTGAGTTTTGCACACCACTTCTCAAGTAGCTGTGGGGATCCCATAAAGCAATGATAGCTGTAGCGAAACACTTTTAAAAGCAGCCTTGAGCTAGTCAAGCTACTTTTCAGTGTGTGGCATGTGTAAAAAAATCATCTTTGGACAGGTTCAGTGGTATTCTTTGGCACACTGACGTTTTTATGTCTTTTGCATTTAATATTTATGTGGAAGCTGTTTGTATGTTAGTGTTTGTGATGGGCCAGCTTCAAAAGGTTTGGAATTCCAGCTTCAGCTAAGAATTTAAAAGTTCAGAGGCTTGTCCAAGGCTTATCCAACCTCTCAAGTATGAAAACCCAGAGTGGAAACAGTTTGATGGGAATAACATATTGCCCTCAAATGGAGCCAGTCTTGTAAGCCCTTTTGTTTCTTTTTTTCTCGCTTCCACCTCCTCCTTTCTGTGCTGTTCCTGAAGTAGGATCATCCCTTAGACCAGGCCTTAATGCCCTCTTCAGTCATACATTTTCTAAGCACTGATTACTTCTACAAATCCCACAGATGGTAAATCTGGTCTGCTGTACTCAAGTTTCTGTCCTTCTCCCCAGGACTATTTTATATCTGCTGCATTATGTGATTTTTTTGCTGTTTTATTATTTTTTACATAAACGTGTGATTGAAGGAATACATCTTACTCCTGGAGTGGAAAGCAAATAAGGCTTGTGGCTCCTGCATCCAGCGGAGCTTTTTTGTAGTTCTGTAGAGGCAGCAGAGGAAATTGTGTCTCCTGTCCAAGTAAGTTTGCCCTTACCATAGGCAAGTCTATCATTCCTCTGGGAACACACTGGGAAAGTGCTCTCCAGTCTCCAGTGTTATTTTGGTGTAGAAGCAAGAAAGAGAGAGAGAACAAATTGAATTAAAAAGAACAACTCTTTCTTCTCTCAGGCTTTGTAATTAGGTTTTTCTGGTATTGTTTCTTCTTATAGCTAAGGGGGAAATGGTGCCAAGAGAATTTCCTTGGTGACATTTTGGTGCTCTCACCTGGAGCCGCTTGTAATAGAGGAAAAAATTAATATAACTCTTTAAAGGCTCAGTTAGGCTCAGTTCAGGATCTATACAAGTTTTGGATGAATTTGAAATCCAGATCTGAATACCCTCAGCCTTTGGTGAATTTGAAGTCTCTCTTTGAAAACCAGATTACTGGCAATCATTTTTCCTCAGTAAAAAAAAAGCTGACACAAAGCACCTCAGAACAGCAAGGCATTTAAAACCTGATTCGGCAGTTTACCAGCTGAAATTGTGTCCGGGGAGGTGCAAGGCTGCGGTGGTGCAACTGGGCTGGCACCTCCTCCTCTGCTTCTCTGCCCGATGGGGGCAAAACATGCCAATTATTTTCTAGTTGCTTTTTGTTCTAGTTGTTCTTTTTGTCACCCCAAAACTCAGCAAATCCAGATTGCTGAAGGCTGAGCTGCATTGCCTGCCGTGCAGCGTCAGCAAAGAAAGCAAAGACGGCCACGTTGTCTGTGAAACCATGGGCACCGTGAGAAAACAGCACCCAAGTGGAAACAACCACCACGTCTATTTTCTTTACCAAAATGCTTTATTCTATGAGAGCATACAAAAAAATAGAGCGCCACAAGTTTCATGAATACGTTTGCACAGAAAGTGTAAACAATTAGGAAAATTGTTCCTCCACTTATATTTGTTTTTCTCTTTCTGTCTGAGTGGTAGCCTTAAGCCTATGTGAATTACCGTGACGGGGAAGGCCTGCCAAAGTCTCTTTCTGAATAGTACTAAAATGTCTCTGGAATCTGTTCCGTGTGAGGAAAGCACAGACAGTACCTTTCCTCCAACTCTCACAAGCTAGTTTGGTAAATAAAATATGTGACCACAAAAGGGAAAGAAAAAAAAAGGAAAAAGGGATACAGCCATCAGGCAGACTAATTTAAGGAATGGACACACAGCAACGAGTCCATGGTCATCCACAAATGATATCGTAATTTAAAAAGGCTACTTGGCTAAAATATTTGTGACAGAAATGTGGGCGCCTGTAATAAGTGTGGTATGCTGCCAAAAGAATGCATATTCTAAAAAAATATACCAAGTAATAGGGAATTTGTGGCCATTTATCTTATAAACCTGCTTCCTGTTTTAAACTCAGTGGGTCAGAAATTCACTGCTGTAAACTGTACAGATCCATTGGCTTCCAATTTATAACAACTGAAAGCAGGGTCTAGAAGGCGTCTAAGCAGGGTTTGAAAACCTTACTTTTGTCTGTAATGTTTTTTATCTTTCTGTATAGGACAAATAACAAAACTGTATCTGAAATAGGGAATTACCTATGCTAGAGGGCATGGGATTGACCTAAGCTAATTTTCTCCCTCTTACACATGTACACTCTGGAAAGGCTGTTTTGAAGGGATCTTTTTTTGAGGTAGAGGTGAGAAATCGTTTTGGAGATTATATGACTGTGTTTCCAGATACAACAGTCCCAGCTTTAGCCTCAGGTGGGGGAGTTTTCCATTTCCCTCTCAGCTTATATTAAATTACATTGCTTTCTTGTCATAGGCATAATCCTTTGATGAGAAAACCTTGACGGTATTTCAGAAGAGGAAGAAAACCCCTCTCTGCAGAGTCACCAGAGACTTTGGCTATTACTAATTGATTCTACATGGAGAGCACGCGGTGGTGACAGCCATCAGTCTGAAACAGTGAGACAAAGAGTTTCTGACCTTCTTTGAAGTGCTGTGTGCAGGAGCTTTTGGAAGTGTAAAAAGTTTCTCTTTGCCTGCTGGGGTCTTCTGTGCCACAGGCCGTGTTAGGACGATTTGTTCTGTGCATGTTGGGAGGGATAAGGATGGGGACCTTGGGGGACTCCCTGACCTATGTAGCACTAAACTCACTGCTTAAGCGAAGGGGAAGCGGCAAGGCCACTCGACCCCAAGATTTTTCTCAGTTTTAGAGAGATCCTTGCAATAACTTGCAATGCCCCTTCCTAAGGCCTTGATTTCACTTAGAAATTTGTCTAGCGGAACAACCGGCTACAAGTGCAAAATCATCATTTGTCTTGCCTGGTGCTGATAGGCGAGATCCCCGGTGGGAATGGAGCTATGCTCTCGTTAATTCAGTCTGTGTCCCAGGCATGGGCAGCGTAGAGGGAGTGGGAGAATTGCAACTTCTGGCAGCAGCAAACAGCACAGATACCGAGGCGAAGGAGGCAAGCACGCCAGCAAGGCTGTTGGGGCAGATGCTCCCCAGTGCAAGCAGCCTCAGCTGGCCCAGGCAGCCCAGTCCACTGCAGAGGTTGTCCCAGGTCTCAGCAGATGTAACCCAGACTTTGCAGCCTGCTTGTCCCAAACCAAGTCCAACTGTCTCTGCTAGCACTTGCAAGTGAGTCCTCAGCTATCGTTTTCTGCAGCTGTGAGAGGAAAGGCTTCCCCAACCTGACCCGGAGTTTACAGGGTCCCTTTGGTCTGCTCCTGTCCTTTTTTGTAGCGTAAAGCGGAGGGAGGAAGATTTCGATTTTTGTTACAAGGCAATGAAGTCATCCTTCTCTGGGAAAAATATTGCTGACCTACCTGCTGTCTGCTGCAGCCTGGTAGCGGGCAATAGCAAATTATTTGCCCTTAGGCAGTATTTTTGCAATCCCTGCAGGACGGGCACCGTCCCTGGCAGCAGTGGTTTGCCAGAGAGGAGAGATGAAGCCTACACGTGCCATGGAAAGTTGTACCGCATCTTCCCTTCCCTTCTCCAGGTGAGCCAGCCATGCACCCCCAGCTCCATGCCTCCACGAGGGTGTGGGAAGCTGTGGGAGGGAGCCGAGCAGTCTTGCTGCTCCAGTGGGCCCGTTTGCTGCTGTAATCCAATGTGCTGTGACAGCCCTTTGCTGGGCTAGCAAAGAAAATAAATACTTTTAAGAAACTTCTGCGGATCCAAGAGATGAAACTGAGAAGCTGATAATAGTGAGCAGTTATGAAAGGCATATGATGGTAACGCAGTACCTTGGCAGACTCCTCTCAAAAGAAAACAGGACATTCCTGGCACACCAGGTAACACTTCGCTTTAGAGTTACTGCCACAAAAGGCTGATTAACTTCTAAAACACAAACAAATCCCCCATGCCCCATCGTGAGGACCAGATAGCAAAAAATTCAACTGCCCTGTACATTTTTACAGGGGCTCCGGTAAGTGTGAAGAGTGATATGTTTAATGGGGTCTGACCTTTAGCTTTGGGGTTTGCATTTGTTCATTGTACCTGAATTATTCCCTATAGTTAATCTTGAATGAAGCTATAAATTCTGTGCTTGTGTTCATATAACCTAAACATATAATTTGAGAAAAATATCATTGAATGTTGGGAGGCTTATAAAATGGACTCGTGCTTGAAAACGGAATTTGTGAGGAAGAAATAACTGATTGGATTTAACAGTCTTGCATGATTTCAAAATCTAGATTTGAGCCTGTATATAAAAAACATTTGTGTTGGACTCATTTCAAGTAGATTTTCATTTCTTATGAATGGCATGATTTAAGAAGTTCTTTCCCAATCAGTAGACTAGAAATTAACCACAGCAGTCACATCTCAGGAATTTCAGAGTTCAACTGAAAGGTGTTTTCAACAGCAGTATTTTAAATTATCCGTGTTTTGTGATCACCTCTTCTGAGCTCTGCTAGCATTATTAAAAATAGCAGAGGCAGTGGAAGTTGTGTCATGGATAGAGCAGGCCAATACCCAAGGTTTTCAATGAACAGGAAATTTTGATGTTTTGTGGTTTGATCTTCTGAAAATAAGTGCAATAAATAAGTAAATAAACTTAGCGAGATTGAAAATTAATTATTATTTTTATTCCTACTAATATTTTTATTTGACTTCTCTACCAAAAAATTCAATCATTTACACAGCTCTAATTCTGATGATGTGAGATTTCTTTTGCAAAAGTATTTGCTTTTTATGGTATTTTATTTATTTATGTTAGTCAAGAAGTTAAAATACCTTGCCTGAAAGGGAAAATATTTGGATTGGAATTGAAGTCCTCTGCTACTCTGTGGGTAGGCTCTCCAGCCAGATGGCATTCAGTGTGCTCGTTAGCCAGAGCTTTTCCAAAGAGCACCTCTGCAAAAGGGGAAACTGTCGTACAAGAACCTGTCACGTGAAGCTCCCCATGTATTAAGGAAGTGTATTTTCACAGTGTGTTGGACTTTGCTTGAATATTGAAATCAGTTCCAAAATATTTAGGATTTTTTCTAAAATATCTGTTTTGGAAAGATAACATTTTTTTCTAACAAGCTGTAATGGAAAACTTCCAACATTTTGTTTGAATTATTTGCAGTTAAGTAGGAAAAGACAACGTGATGTTCTTAATAAACCCATAAAATATGTTGTTAGTAGAGATAGATATCTTAGGAGTAAAATGTAATAATTGTCAAGTGTAAAAATGTGTCCCAGTTAATCAAGTGTGGTTTTAAATGATACATTTTGCTTCCTTAATTTTTCCACTACGGAAAGCAACTACTTTTTAATGTAAATGAGGATACACTTTATATTGCAAGCCTCCACTTATTCAAGGGTGTTTGACTGTTATGTTTCTGAAAATAACTCCACTTCAAAAACTCAGTAGTAATTTTTGAGAGCAGGCTAAAGCTCCACAGTCCTTGCAGAGAACTTGCAACCAGTTCAGTACAAGCTATGTTTACCTTTTAAGATTTATCTATTATAGCATTTATACATGATGACATCATTACATCTGGTTTCTCTATAGTGTCAATAAAAAAGTCTCATTGACTCTGAAGAGGCTTTGCCTTTTGGAGCTTGCAGACTTCCAGGGCTTGGTTACCCTTCCTTAGTGGATGGAAGGGCTGGTGGACCTCACCATGTTTTAGAGAGGTCACGTTCAGCATTCAGTCTCACGGCGAGCTTCCTGGTCCGGCCCGTCCTGCGCAAATACGGGAGGTGAGAACTTGCCACATCCTCTGACATATGCGTTTTGACGCATGCTTCAGGCAGGCTGGGGGACGATGGGGAACCCACCGCCTCAGCCTGACAAGGTGGGAGCTGTCACTGAGTGCAGGGTTGGGCCGAGCAATACGTTGGAGATCTGCTTCTTTCTCCCCAACTCATTTGTCTCATCTCTGTGCTCTTTTTGTGATCTCTTGGGAAAACAGGCAGAGGGAAGGCAGCCAATAAAGCACCCCTTTAAAAACTCCCTGTATTTCATGCTGGTTTTATTGCATTCATGCTACTGGGACTTCGACATGAGGGACATGTCATTCTATGTCTTTTTCTGTCCAGCAGGAGAGTACGAAGAAACCATTGAAAAAAAAACTTTTGAAAAAAAATATTATTGTTGGCCGAATTTTATGAAGGATCGTGTTGTTGTGGCATGCTTCCTTGTGCTCCCTCTGGGAAACAAGAAAGAAATCAGTATTTTTGAGTGTTTTAGCTGGAAATGGAGCATAAGGTACTGCCTGTGACATGAAAACTGCCCCTGTCGGGACTCAGGATACCCCTGTCTTTATCTAAATCAACTAAACATGGCAAACCCTGGAGAACCCTTGCTCTAGTTCATGTTTTGGGAGACATTCATGGCTGGTGGTTGTTTTGTAGAATGGGCAAACTGCTGCTTTCACTGCTAAAAGCTGAGCTCCTGAGTAGATCCAAGAGCAGCAGCCTACAATGGGATTGCAGATAGGATGATACTGGAGCTGCGGTTCTGGGCTTCATTCCTTTGAACTAATAATATGTAGCTGCTTCCTGAAGTCCAGCCTGGGCCTGGCTCATCTTCCGTTTCTGATTCACTAATTTAATTCACACAGTCCTTTGGCTCCTCAGCAAATGCCTGCTGATGTTAACGAAAATCCTCCCCTTGGCTTAAAAGGACTTTGTGTCAGCCTCCTGAGGCACATGGACTAAAATGATTCCTGATGCCCTCAGGAGAAAGTGTGTTGGAGGGAAAGATCTTCCCATCCCACCTGCCTAGCCTCAGCAACCTGTTTTTCTGTGGTGCTGGGGAAAAAAAGCCTTTAGAGATGTCTTGTTGTCACTATTAGAAGTATTTCTGCCATCTTGGAGACATCAGCTTATTTGTATCCCATGTGGATGCAAAAGAGAACTTCTGTCAATGCATATATTATAAATTGAGTTTGATTATGAGCTGCAGTTTGTTGAAAAATTAAGCCAACCCTGATAATGCAGAAATTTTCACTGAGCAATCATGAAAAACCAATATTGTGGATAATTTCACAGTAAGTAAGCTTCCCTCAACAATTTATAATCAAGATAATATTATTTAAATAATACTGGCTGATCTCTGACATATGTCTCCCCTCCTAAAATCTTAATCACCAATACCCCACAGAAAAAAACTTGCATATTTTTGTGCTTTATCAACTAATTTGAAGTGACTTTCTTAACACTGTTTGTTGCTAATGGTTTATAAATGACCAGTAGCTGCCTCCTCATTCTCTGTGGAAAATTTTGAAACCATTAAAAAAAAAACCCTGAAGGTGTGCACCCAAAGTCTCATTTATCCGAGTGATTGATGGTGAAATAACCCAGAACGGCAAGTTTCACTCTAGATTTTTTGGTAAAGCAAGAAAAGTACAAAGACCAGGCTAATTTGCAGATCTGAGCACTTAAACTGCCTTAATGCTGTACAAGTCTTACTTTACCCAAATCTCAACTGACACGCTTTTGATTTCTACCTGTAGGCTACCAACAGTTTCTTAGGGTAAGAACTAGCAAGTCAGTTCTGTTCTAGTCACTTCCAGAAAGCCAGAGGCATTTTTATACCTGTGAACGGAGGGGAAAGACTGAACTAGAGTTAAAAATCTGGGAATGGAGGCAACTACACTGAAAATGCATTTGTAAGTTCTGTTACGAGCTTCAGTCCAGTAACTACACAGGCTTGTTGCTCCCTTGTAAAAATCTCAAAGAGCAAAGCTCCCGATCTCTGTCGCTCTCACACCCACATCTCTTCTGCGTAAAGCAATAATCCTTTTACGGCACTGATTTTAGGAGAATGGCCTTGGTCCTCCTCTGCTTGCTACCTGACTTATGCATGTGGGATCTCCATCTGCAGTAAACAGTGGGAAATTGCTTCTGTCAGGTCTTAGCTGCCCTCTTGGTTTGGGAAGTGGGTTTCTATCCACCCCTGTCTCACCCCAACAGTTGTTTCATTCAGGGATCACCGAGAGCCTCGGTGGTGTCTGAGAGGGGTTGACCTCCGCTGCCTCTGAGCCCTGACCGCTGGGTGATGGGGATGGTGGGACTCTGCCGGTGGCCCCTCCAAGAGCCCCTCTGAGCAGCCACCCATGGCCACTGGCTCTGCATCTGGGCTGCCCCTTTCTGGAGAGGATCTCCAGGTGGAGTCAGGAGGGAAGTGGGGGAACACTAGGACCTCATCATCTCCTTTGGCTCAGGGTTATGTTGTATGGTCTCAGATCTCCAGCTGTTCCTCAGCTTCCTTCCAGATTCAGGCCTCTGCCCCTTGTGCACTGGCCCATATGGGGAGATGCTTTGGTGACAGCAGCCACCATGAACCAGCACAGCTCCTGAGCCGTGACCCAGCCACACGCCTCCTCTGCCTGATGGGCTGGTATCGCTTCCGCTGATCTAAACTACAGCAAGTTTTTGTTCTATTCTAGCAGCAATAAAAAATGCAGAAAACATCCCTCAAATTACCCATCCCTCGCCTATTAGCATGCCTGTGTCCTTGCAAAGCACAAAGCCAAACCAAGGCTGCTGAAACTGCTCGTTAGAGCTGTCTGTGCCACATTGCACGGCAGCTGCAGTATTGACCGTGAAGTGACTAAGTGGGTTTTGGAGCTTGGTAATGGGATGCAGATACTTTGACCTATAGGTTATTTATTCAAGTAAATGGTCAATGGTAACCAGAAGCTAGCGATTTACAGACGTAGTTGTCCGCTTAAAACGAATATCAGCTCTGTTCCTGATAGTTCAGCTGTCTCATCTGAAAAGCACAATTGCTCAGGCAAGTGGTACCCTTGTTGCCTCTCTCAGTAGAGCCTTAAAATACACTGGGGCCCTTTTATTTATTTGTTTGTTTGTTTGTTTGTTTATGTTTTATTTCTGTTGTACAATGGAGCAGGATTCTTCAGAAATGTATATGAACCTAAAAAAGGCTGCGGGGAATGGAGTGGTGTTTTTTTCAAATGAATGTAACAAATCACATCCCAAATTTCCACTGCTTGGCTTTAGGGCCCATTTATTATTAGAGCGGTCACCAAGGAGTGTCTTCAAGCAGTCTGAGGTATGGCTGCTAAACGGGGGAGCCTTTGGCACTAGTGGGTGGACTGCTTATCTGCCCTTCCAGCTTTGGCCCACAAAAAAGTTTCAGGACGTGAAGCAGGGATGAGTCCTAAATCAGGAAGAGGGGTTTTGTGGGACTGGTGCTGATGCACTTGCAGTGTTTCGATGTCCCACGCTGCAGGGGGAGGAGAGGGTACAGGAGCAGGGGTGGCTTGGCCTCAGCACAGGGGCCACGCCAGACTCTTAGGCTTACGTAGACTTAATGCTGGGAGTTGGTCTAGGAGGGTTGCTGTGGAAATGGGCAGTGGGTATGTGATTCAGCGTGACCTTAAAGTCAGCCCTTATTCTAAATGTGCCCCATGTCTTTGAGTACCTAACTATTTTTTAAAATCTGAGCATTATTCATTTCCTCACTGAGTTTACAACGCGAAGGTTTTGTAGATGCTTGAGGGTTATCAAAAATCACCAATGTTGAGGGGTCTATGGCTAGGCTGACTTCACTTAAATACAAGTCTTTCAGCCACAGATATGGTCTTTCGTGGTCAGGGCTGATCTAGACTGACAGAGCAATGCTGAGCTTTACCCTTCTGCAGATAAACAGAGACTGGCAGGCTTAAACCTGTCAGTGCAGCTCTTTTAATCAATACAAAATTTATTCAGAAGTTTTAGAATGGGAAAAATAATCAAAGGAAGATAAACATTAACAATTTGATCCTAGGTGGTTAAGATATTCTCTTTTAATCAGTAACGTCTGGGATATTGTGTTCAATTGTAAGACTGCACTGCACCTGAAATATATTGAAATGCTAGCTAGAGCTCAGAAAACAGTGTTAAAATTAATCACAGGGAGGGGAGGTAAGACATCTATGGACAGATAACTGTCTGCAAATAATAAAAAAGGACACACTTCATGGACAGAGGAAAAGGATTTAATCTGTGAGAGGCAAAATTAAAAAAAAGGATTTTAGGCTGAGCAGCAGAATATCAAAGCAAGGACTTTCAAGAACAAAAATGTTGTAAAGAACAAACTTGAACTTAAACAAAACTGCAAATTTTAATAGCTCTTTCTTCTTTCTATTCTCTCTGATTTATATCACCCATCCAACACAGTAATAACAGTATCTGCTCCCCCTGAAAGTCAAAAGTGAAATATGGATGGATTTTCAAACTGCAAAATATGAAGCCTGTTAAAAAGAGTAGTTGAATGTGCCTTTATATAACCTGAATAGAATTTCACAGGTCCCTAATAAACTAACAGGAGCGTAGGTACAAATTTGGGACTTGGTAAATCTTGCACCAAAAAACCACACATCAGTGTGTTCCAACAGCTGATGAACAAAAAACATGTAAGAATCTGGAATCCAGGTGTTAGGGGCGAGCATATAGAGATGAGTGATTGGCTCCGTTGTGTTTAGTCATTTGGGGATCTCAGTCTATATTCACCAGAGATGGTCCTAAGGCTGAGATCACCCATCTAATTTCACTTGTCTAGGCATCAGTCTGGAAGGAAGTATGGTCCCTAAAGTAAAGACCACTGCTTTATTTAGTAAGCCATGTAATCCTCTTGTGTAACATGAGCAATAATATCACATTACATACACTGTAACTAACAAATTACCAAGATTGATCTTGTAAATCCATAGAGAGAATGACAATTTACTACCCCTGCGTAAAGCATTTGTATAATCCAAGCTACAGTTCCTAGCACAGAAGTAGAAAAAAACATCATTAGGCAGTTATTGCAAACATCATTTTCCTTTCTGCAAAGGTTGTTCTTTTTTAACCTAGTTTTTCAGTCACAATTTAGCCAAAGACCACTAATAAATGCAGACAGCCTCTTAGAAAAAGTGAAGTGTTAACTTGCCATACAGCTGCTAGGAAGAAAAAAACTTTGTGATTTCCAATACATGACTTAATCTTTTTTTCATTCTTAACATCCGTGTATTTTAAATGGACAATAATGCCTCACAGCCTAGAAAGAAGAGCATTGAACAAAGCCAGCTATATTCTCTGTTCTATATTTAAAAGGGATGTGTTTCTGACTCATATGGTGGAAAGATGATTCAGGTTTTATATTTTTCCTTTTCTAGAAACCGATGTTAGTACAACAGTGTTTGGGAAGATATGCTCTAATAGTATGTTTGAATTCTCAGCTGGGCCCAAAATCAAGATCAAAACAGAACACACCGTGGGTAAGAGAAGAAACATTAGCAAGCAAAATAAATCTTTTAGACAGAGATGTGTGCAAGTGTGTGTGCAGTTTCACAGCCCTTGGATTGCCACAACCCGACTCTTAACTGTGTCACCTACCAGCAGGGCATGCAGCAAGGAAGTGTGGGCTATTGAGTAAGAGTCAACCCAACGTGCCATGCCGGTTCCTCAGACTCTTCAGTTCCCTCTTTCTTCTCCCTCACGTGGGCATCAAAGTGGGTCTCTGCACATTTGGAGCCAAAATTTCCCAGAGCTGAGCACTGCAGAAACAGATTCATGTATTTGGACACTGAAAGATATTCACAGATTGTTAGAACCATGGGATGTCCTAGCTGGATTGTCCCATCTGTGTCGGACAGACTTATGCTGAGAGGTTATTGTACATGCCCCGGTCCCTGTCCAGCAGCTGTGTGGGTTGTCAGCCAGGGCAGGTGATAGGAACAACCATGCTCCCTACATTTCTGCGGGAGACAATAAGGGCAGGACTGCCTTTTACTGTTGTTTCCCTCCCAGGAAGCATCAGGAATGGCCAAGATGATGACATATCACATCACTTTACATTCCTTGCTAACATGCTTTTGTCAGCAGTCTCCAGTGTGCATTTGGCCTAGTCCTCTTGTTTGAACTGATCTAATGCTGCTTATGGGGCAGAACGGGTCTTCGGGATAAAAGTGTACAAATTTAGGCTAGTCTTTTCTTATGGAAAACTGTGACTCTGGTCTTGATTATTTCCCAGCAACACTTTTGCAGGTACACAGGGGTAAGGATAAACTCAAATGCTATTCAAATTAATATAAAAATTACCAATATATATTTTTTTTTTTAATAATAGACTAAAACAACTCTAGAGCAGTAATTTTATTCATTAAGTTTTTAACTTTTTCCCTTATCTCTGGCTAAGGGACAGCTCCTCTGCACAGTTCAGTTATAGCCCTCGAATGGGTCTGTGTGGCAGAATAGCATAGTTTAGAAGAGTGAATGCTGGAGAAGAGAAATCTGGGTTTTGTTTCTGACTCTGCCGCTGAACTCAGGCCAATTAATTTACCTCTCTGTGACTTGGTTCTTTCCGCATCCTTTTTCTTTTAAAACTTACATTCTTTAGGATGTGGGATTCTATCTTACTATGCATTAATATGGCCCCTGGTGCAATCGTTTCTCACACCTAGTAGTAATATGCAGGTAGGAGTAAATCCTGATGCTACTGCAGCCAAATTCCCAGCGGCATTGAAGAGGCCGCTTTCTTTGCCCCCTCCCAGATTTTTAGCTGCTATAAACACCTCTCCTGTACCTACATCTCAGCACGGAGGCGGCAAGTGGTTTCTGTTTTTCTTGCAAGACACAATGTATTTTCTAATCCTGTACTTGCTCTTCTGGAATTACCGAAATGGGTAAAAGTTTACAAACCTCAGGTGGAACATGTTTAGTATGAAAAAAGAAAAAGAAGAAATTGCTCTTAAGAGAATCATGTAAAAGTTGAGACAGAGAGTGCTGATTTGACAAGTCAGATCCCTGTGTGAATTTGCTGTCTAACACTATCCTAGCAACGTTGTCACTCCTGTCACTGATAATATAACTAAGGACACGATCTGGAGAGGTAAAGCGCACATTTACTGGGTCTTTAGGCTTAGATAGTTTGTTGGCGGCTGTGTGATCCTGTTAAACTCTGAAATGCAAAATACAGTTGTTTTCAAAATTCATTGCCAGTGGCGGTGACAGATGCTTTTTGGAATGACACCCAGTGAGCTGTGAAACTCATGTAGTCAAGTACTTGTCCACTTGTCCCGACTTCATGTGTTATGGGAATATGTTTACACTCACGCTGTCTCAACTTTTTTTTTTCCCAGCTGGATGAAGTGTTTTACAGACGCAGCATTGCACACACTGCAGAAGGTGGTATGTTGAAGTTTGTGCCCACACAGTGGGCAGCTCTTCCTTGTTTTGTCTGAGGGATTCTTCTCCAAGGTTAACTCTTTGTGGGGCACGGTGGGTTTAGGTATTAAGTTTATTTTGTCAGACACTAGTGAGGTAAACATTGTGGAGCTGACATCCCTGGCCTTGCTCTTCAGACTGGTCCGAGTGACCATTTTAACCACACACAAGCTGAAACTGAGGGTGTAGTTACTTCACTGCAGTTGGGTGCGTCTTTCACGTCCCCTGCTGACAGGGCATCCACTTCTTCTGGCTGAGGTCTGTGCCCTAAGATGGCCTGCTGTGGCAAGGCTCATGTCTTTTATCCAGGCTAAGCAGCTGATCTTAACTACGTCTAGGATTTGTGTGAAGGCACCAGCGGCTGCAGGTGGTGTCTGCCATGGATCAGCATCCCAATACTCCGTCTTCCTGATAGTTTTTTCCCTGAATGCTGGCAGAGAACATGTTTTTCCTACCATGGTAATTCTTCCCATTTTTCTACTCTACTTTAACAATTATTATGATTATTGTGTTTGTTTGTCTTTTTCCTTATTGCATTGAAAGAAAACAGATTTTTTTCCTCTGACTGAAGAATTAGATCCTAAGGTGTCCTGTTACTGTAGACACATGCACATTACATATTTGCTTGTGCTCAGTATCGTTTTATTATACAGTGTTTCCTTTAAAGGACTGAAAAAATCTTTGCAACTTTTCTTCTCTGGATTTTCTCATTCTATATTGCTTCTCACATTGCGTTTAAAAAAGCATTAAAGAACGTTGTACGGCAGAGGCAAGTGGAGCTGTAGAACAGGGTATGTCAGTACATGAAGAGGCGTGCTGTACTTCAGTGTACTTTGAGTTACTGCAATGACTCTCGATGAGGGGCTTAGTTTTCTGTCGTGTGTCTTGAACGAGGATTGAATTCAGGAACTATAGTACCACAGGGAGTATCCAAATTTAGGATAACAGAGGCTGCTCCTCTTGTAAATCTGGAATAACTCCTATTCCAAATCCCTTTTGAGCTGACAGAGATAAAAGATAGTCGAGGGAGCCTAGTGCAGCCTTGGACTTTTCTGTAGACTTCCAGATCTGGGAAAACCATAGAATCTCATTTTACCTGCTTTCTCTCTTCATCTGTAAAATGGGAATGAGGTTTCACTACCTCAGAGGTGCACCATAATTTTGTGTTAAAGTTTATGAGAAGTTCAGATACTAGAAATAGAAGATTTGCAAATCCCTAAAATGGGCAGATGTTTGTGCCTAGGAATATTAGGAAAGAAATATATGTAGACTTTAAAAAGGAAAACTTCTGTACCTTTTTGTTGTAAAGATGACTAACAAAAGGTTTGTCTAGACAGGGGTTTATTTGGAACGGTTCAGAAAAAATTAAAATGGAGAGGTACTACAAAGTCGAGGAATGGACTAAATTGCCCCATTCCAGGGAAATTATTTTGTGTTAATGATACACAGTCCAGTTATTCTCCAGCTGTCTTTCATCTCACACTTCCAGGTGACCATTTTGTTCATTTGGAAACCTCAAATAGTCCACAAAGATGAAATTTCTGCAGGCAATGTTTCTCCTCAGAAGAGGCATTTGTTTTGATTCTTTGTTTGCACTTTGCAGCTCTCTTTTGCGGCATCCTGTGCTACAGTCTCCTTTTCAGCAACCTTTCAAGTTAATATTTAAACAGCTCTTGGGAACTTTTTATATCGAAGTACAAAAAAAAAACAAACCCAAGGCAACTGTCGCTACTTGGGGGCTACCAAATGGGACAGCCGAGCCCACCAGCCTCTCCCTGGGGCTGGACCCGAGGGAAGGAGGAGCACGGTGCTGGCAGGCAGTTTTATGACAAGAGACACGATGCTCCAGAATGGTCCCAACATGCGGTGTGTTCCCTAATCTCCAAGGAAGATCCCTGCGGTAACCTGGCACTAGCTTTCCCTCAAGTTTCATCCCCCGCATATATTTTAACAGAATTTGTTTCCCCCATTGGCTCCCTTGCAACTAGATTTCAACACAGAAACTAAACATGGGGATGGGTTGGTTCCCACTTTTTTGTGGGTTTTTTTCTTCCACTCTGATATATGCATTTATGATAGCAGGACAGAAATGCAAGTCTAAGATTTCCTAGGTTTTGAGACTATTTTTTGTGCCAATTCTCTTAGTCAACAGGAGAGAGAAAACTTATCTGATTAACAAACGTAAAATCCAGGGACAAAGAATGCCCTAATTCAGGCATGAAATGTCCCTCTTGGAGTGTGCTGCTTGGTATTTTGTGCCCAGTTGTGCGTGTGAATGGGTGTAGCCTCTGCTTCGTTACAGAGCTTTCCTAAATGGAAAATAGACTCAGATGTAGCGAAGGCGATACGTTACCTCCGCTTGGAGCATCACTGACTCCAGCCCCTTCCCTCTGCCAGGCTGTGGGGCAGGGCGGGATGGGAAGGTGTTGGAGGAGACCTCCCCGTGAGGGTGATCTGTCCCTCTCCAGGCAGGGCTGATGGTGTTCTTGCAGTGCCATTTTCTCCGGGATGACCCGTGGTGCCGCAGTGCGGGGTGCTGGTGGGGAGGTTTGTGTGTCCCTCTCTTTGCTGAGGAATGTGTCCCACTGGCTGGCACCTCTGCTGGCAGAGAGAAGGGATGCACGGATAAAGCTAAATAAAGACTTTAAAAGTCAACAGAAAAATCTAGGGTATTCCTCTTTATGGTAAACTCGGAAAAAGTGAAAACAGGTTTTTTTAGGGAAATGATCTAAAACAAAGGTGTGCGCTTAATTGTTAATTCTGTTAATGAAAGGTAATGCTACTGAACATGACATGATAATCTTGGCTAGCATAGGAAGACATTATGTGGGGTATTATGGCTGTATGAAATACCTTTATATCCATTATTAGCTTCTGTTTCCATACTTGCTTAAGGCAGGGAGTGATCAAACTCACGTGTAAGACACTGGCTGTCCGGGATGTGGGGAGGACCCCACTGCCTCCTCCCACCCCTGTGCACGCGCGCACACACACACACGCAGAGGTGGCTTGGGCACAGGACAGTGGCGTGGAGGAAGCATTACGTTCGACAGAGCCACTCTCCTTGTAGCAAACGCCGTGTTGCCAGTAAGCTTTCTCTCTGTGGTGCGGTTTTCCCCCTAACAGCAGCGGTCTCTGTGACTACCATCCATCCCAGGGTGCTGCTGAACACGCACATCTCCCTGCTCCGGGCTCTTCAGCCGGGTGGACTACATGAGTGTATGTCTGCAAGAGATTGTGGGTAGATATCTCAGACAGGGAAAAAAAAGCACTTTAAATTGACAAATCAGTCCAAACCACTAAGGTTATAACTCCTTTTTTTCTTCTTCAGGCAGAACAGTAAAACAGACCTGTTATTGGCAGCTCATTAGTAGTGAGACAGAGGCAATATGTACCATGACATCAGAGTGCTGCTTGACCCACATCTATCATTTTGTTAGAGATCCTTATTCTTGGGCCTTTCCAAATGCCTATAAGACATGCAGAGTGTAGAACTCTGTGGTATAAATAAGATACAGATTTTCTACTTTTTGATGTGTTTAGCACATTTTTGTTACTTCCTTTAATACCGCAGACCTTACATTCTTCAAGCATTAGGAGAACAAAAGGCTAACATGAGCAAAAAAAGAAAAGCATTCAATAAAAAGTATCGTTCTGTTCACCTACTTAGCATTTAAAATTTAACCTCTTTCTTAAAGGAAGACAGAATGAATACCACAGCTGAGGAACTTCAGATATAAAAAGTTCCTTCATTAAATCAGTTGTTCTTTAATTCATAATAGAACTTAAATAAAGAATGACTTATAGGCAGCTGTTTCTAATATTGAGTCCCCACCACACATGAAAGGAACATTATTCTTACAGCAGCCTCTCTACCCTTGGGTGTTATCAGCCGAACATGTTTTGAACCCACCTAATGCATTTGAGGTAGCTTGGGTTTATTTTTCTTTCAATAAAATAAATGGTTTTGTAATTAAATTTCTGCACTGACTGTGCTTAATGGCTACATTGACAAGTGCTAATGTATGGGAAGAGAATGAGTTTGAAATGAAACATGCTGTTTTCCAATCTGCAAGCAATTTTGCACTGGGGCAATCAAAATCTTGTGCCAGTGAAACATTTTCATTAATCTGCTAACTTAGCGCACACTGCCCACTCAGCAGCACAAGGACACTTTTTTTTAAAAAACAAAAATATCATGAAGTGAGCCGTTGTTTGAAACCATTTTGTGGTCTCTGGCAGCAGGGCCTGTGGAAATTCGCTGACTTTACACCATGAAATGTTGCAGCTGTCTCAAAAGGGACTGGCTGCTTCAATGTTTGAGTTCTTGGCAATAATTCAGCTTTCAAATCTGTCTCTTTTTTCCCCTTAGCTAAATTTATTTTTGAATAAATCTTCTCATAGAAAATTGAGAGCAGCTATTACATATTTGGACTTCATTTATGAAAACCACTTCAAGTCATCAAGAAGTGCATCAATCCAACTCTAATGTTTACAATACTTTCATGACTGGGAAACTAAACAATACTGTATTTCCCCCATTATCTTAATTTAGGTAGCACTGCATTTAAACACGAATGTGACTTTTTTTTTTATTGCCAGACAAACAAAAAAAAAACAACTGCAGAGATTTGCTTTTGTGTGACTTGCCTGAAGCTCCGCGCAGGACCTGCCACTAGAGGGTTGACTTCCCAACAGCTGCACTTCGCAGCCAGAAGAGCAGCGCTCTTTTGTCAGGGAAAAGGCTCAGCAAAAAGCGAGATGAAGCTGTAACACCTTAGGTAGGCATGTGGGATTGCAGCTTAAAAACAAATATCCAAATGCCCAAACTACCCAAGGAATCTTTTTTTTTTTTTTCCCCTAGAGGGTGTTATAATGTGGCATGGGCACAGTTATTTTCTCTCCCTGAGGAAAATGTCCTAGAAGTAAGCCAGAACAAATTAACCACCGGACGGTCTTTAACAGTGTGTACTTTAAGTCAGTAGGTATCTGGGATCACAGTGTTAAAGAGGATCGCGCTATTTCCTTCACCACGTGCTACTTTCTTTGGGCAAATCGCTGCTCAGTATTTTAGTCCTTTTGCTGTGTGCAGTGCTTGGAGTAAGAGAGCTAAAACGAACTAAAATGTTCTTCTTTTGAACAGAACAATGGAGAATGAAATACTGTCTGTCCCGGCGCAGACTTCTCCCATCCAGCAGGAAATTGTACCTCGGGGGATGGATCACTACGAGATGGGACACCGCCAACAAAATGTCATGCAGTGAGAGGTGTGTGATGAAATGACAAGGATCAACCAATATCGGTGATGTTATAGCTTGTAATAATTGTTCTCATGAGGCTGCTCTATCCATACTAAATAAACAGAAGTTTTTCAGCTGAGAGTTGCAGTTTGTGTCAGAATCCATTAGCCAAGCCCTAAAGCCAGGAGAACGTACAATATGGGAACTTACTGCACCTTTTCTATTTAAAGGGTGGTTATATTTAAATAGGTTCAGATTAGTTGGCTACTTTTTCATTCCTGTGCCTCCAGCATGGCATTTGTACTTGGTGTGATTGGGACGTGGCATGGAGAACAGATGATTGTCTTACATTTTATGGCAGCTGGGTTCTTTGGACAAGGCACTAGGCAAAATCACTGTCAGAAACCTCTTTCACTCTGAAGTTTTTAGCAGAAGTGTAAAGGACAGTTCACTGGACTGTGCAAGTTAAATACAGGGCTACACAAAATAGGCATTGAAGTAAACTAAGACGTCGCCTTTTAGTGCTGCAACTCACCTTAGCTACCTGATGAATTCTAAGGTAACTCAAAATGAATACCTAGCTACTGAAGGATGGATTGATACACAGGTACAGGAAGGATGAAATGCTGATTAAGAGTAGCAATATGCTAAGGTGGAATAAACTGTAGGAGGGGACATTTAGAGGGTTGTGGAAACACTTTAGCAATCAGACTGCAGACTCCAGCGGGGATGTGGGGCAAGGGTATGCCCTCAGCGATCACAGTGGGTGTGCTGTGCCTGGTGCAAGCACTAAGGATATTATGGACTGAGCAGGAACCCCAGAGAAACACCTCTCTGAAACGTTTGCTGAGACCAAAGGGGATGGACATCCTCCCCTGGAGCTGGCGGAAGAAACCAGCATGCAGTAATGCAGCAGATGATACATTTATCCAACAGTAAATTGCACAGGCTAAGACATGTGAGGTGTGAAGGACAAGGACGTCAACAGGGCTGAATGGTTGCTCCAAGGGAGACGAGGGGCAGTGAAGGCCAGAAGAGAGATACCTCTACATGGGCAGGGGAATGTGAGGGGAATTAGGGATTCTCTGCAGAGGAAACTGTTTCCAGAAAAAATGGTTCCTGTGCCTGTGATGGAGGAAGACTCAGTCTCTCTTTTCCTACAACTCAAGAAGAGGGGTTGGGCATACCCATCTTGGTGGTAGAAATATAGCAACTTTCAAGTGTCAGGTTTACTTTAACCCCAAATGACACAGAACATCTGGGTTGGTTAGGATATAAAACAAAAGAATACAACACACCCAGACACTATTAGGAAGGAGTGTATTCTTGTCAACATAGGGTACACCTCAACAGACACTTTGAATTTCTTTGTATACACGGTTTAGAGTTTTCATACAACCGTTTCAAGATAATCTCCCTATGAATTATCAATTAGGAGGAAAGCACAAGAGGTCTACAGCAGTATTTTAAGGTGCTGCACACTGAGATTTGTTGACAATAATATTGCCATTAAGAGACAATAAATTTTGCAATATAATACATCTGCAGTGGCTTAGACAGAAGCAAAGGATTTCTTTTTAATGACAAAGCTTTGATTTTATTGTTCTTAATATTGATGTAATTGTTCTTTCAGACTTCATTTCATGCATCTGAGCACTGCATCTAAGCTACAGTGTGAAGCATCTACAGTTACAAAGGGGATTGTGCAAAGGAAGTGCTAATTTCTAACAGTCCAGCTCTTGAACTGGTTGAAAACAAGACTTGGAAACAGTTGTCCAAGAAACCTAAAGTTATCATGTAATAATGCCTGCAGGGGTTCTACAACTGTTGCATAGTTTAGAACAAATTTGGCACTTCTTGAGGTAAGTCCTAGTAAAGAATATAAAGCGATCACATCTGCCAATCTGCATGCCTGAGTGAGTGTTGAGGTGTGCTCTGGATTGGGTTTATGCCTCCCTTTAAGATCACAGGCTCCCCAAAAGAAAATTTTGTCCATCTAGTATAGCCCTTGGCAAAATTCAGTTTCGTATCAGGCACATCCATGAACCACAGCAGACGTCTTAAGTAGCCTTTATACTGGATTGGTGTCTCTCCCATGGGTATTATAAAGTACTACAATTATCAATGAATCTTGGACTAACTTTCCAAATTTATGACATCATCTTCTATCACAAAATATAAGTCCATAACGTGAAAAATGTGTTCCTATCAATTGTGAGGAGTTTAACACTCTGGAGATTTTTACACAGGATCTGAAGGATCTGTGGTTATGAACAGTCATGTTTCGCATACTTTTTCTCTGCAGGTAATAGTGTTATATTTTCATAATTAGGCTCTTGAAAATCCACATGTGTACACAGAGTATGTCCTCCACCTTTGTATTTATATAATAACTGTTTGACGATAACTATTCCCTTCAGAGATTCATTTTTTGGTAACTCTTGATCCCTTCTGATTGAAGGAAATAGTTCTTCATGTTGCAGAGAGAAAGTGCATTTTTTTTACTTTCCTCCATTCACACAACCTGGTGAGTCAGCCAGATGCACTGATGTTAATCACACAACAAAGTTAATTAAAGAGTTAAGCTCTAGGTTTTTGTCACATCCAGGAGAGCCGTGTGAGATGCAATGTTGTACAAGTCACCCGTGCTTTCTCTGGGTAAGTTACTAGAAGTAGACTAGATTTACACTTCTTTAAAAAAGTAGATACCAGCTAGTTTTTTCATAATAACATACCACCCTGTCATTATTTCATAATAATGCAGTATATGGACTGGCAGAATCATAACAGTAGTGTCCCAGATAATGACTTAGTTGATCAGATTTCAGCTCTGTTACAGTACAATTACATACAGTACCATTTAAGTTAATTTCCTCCTTTATCACTTTCATAAATCATGATTTTTGGGGGGAGTTTCTCTCGTATGTTTTATTACCTGTATGAATTCTCTCATTCACAAGAGGAGGTAGCTTTGCAGAAACACCTCTGCAGAAACTTATGGATGGACTCCTCCATGTTGTAGGGACAGCTTGGGAAAAAGCAGAGGTGCTTATTCAAAGTCTAAAGAACAGAAGATTGAAATTGGCATTGTGGGCTGGAGGCAAGAATTGACCTCTAGATATTGAATGAAGGAGGTATGGGGGGAGATTGTAAACAGCCTGGAAAATGATTACAGCTGGAGAAACCCAGAGAGGAATGCGAAGACAGAAACAATACAGCTAGTGAGACCCTTAAAACGGCTTCATGAAGTAAGCTTGTCTTTGGCAAAAATATAGGAAAGGATTTTACAATGTTCAAAATAGAGAACCTGGGGGCATGGAGGAGGAGTATGGCAGTGTGGGTGCACCATATAAGGCTATACCCCAGAGGATATCAGATCAATGCACATATTAAAATATGCAAATAATTACTTTGCTGCCATTTTACTAGCGTTTTCTCTCCTCATTTTGAGATCAGATTGTGCTGTTATCAAGTTACTTTCTTTGAGAAATTTTCTGCTCTCTCATGTCATGTGCCATAGTGGGCACATCGCTTCCTAAGGGTCCTCAGAGCACTGCTCAGCGACTGGCTCAAAGTCAGGGAGTGAGAGGGGGCTCCGGGGTACCACGTGGACTGTAGTCACCGAGACCCGAATATGCAATAGCTACAAAATCAACGAGTGTCTCATTTCCAAACCGCTGTTACCCGAATATTGTGGCTCAATAGAGCAAGCAGCTGTGCTTCCCTTCGGCAGCAGGAAGCTGGCAGCTGAACCTATTTCCTCCTCCATCTCCCACTCAGGCATATTCTTAATGCAAAATCACTCCATTCGTTTTGGGGTATATCCCACAGAATAGTATTCCAACCTCCTTAAAATTCAGTTTAGTTCTGTGTATGGGAACCACGCAAATGCTGTTTTGGGGAGTAGAAAGTGAATTATTTTGCAGGCCTGTCTAAGGATTCCTCCTGAATATAGTTTTCCATGCAGTTAGATCTGCATTCAGCAGTAATCACTCATGTAGGCTATGCTATAACTATTTTCTCCACATGTTGAATTTGAATGATGACTTATTGTTATTATATACTCATGTATATTCCTCTAGTTCCCAGAGGCTCTAGTCAGGACAAAGTTTAGCAAATGCTGTACTAATGCATACAAAGCCAATCCCTTTCTCTGAGTCGCAGAAGCAACAGAGGGGGAAGTGAGACACCCAGCATAGGTAGTACCATTGCATACAGATGTTATGCACATTTTCATCTTTTCCCTGGCCATGATAGATACATGAAATTAGTGCCAACTATTCTAATCAGTCCCTTAAGACATCATTACAAGCTGCTACAGTGGCACAGTAAAGCTTTAGCTAATAGATTCACAGTCTCTGAATTGGGGAAGTCTGTTCCTTTCCACTATGGGAAAGGTTTGGGTTGTAGAGAGAAGGAATATCTTTTAGATATTACTATGATAAAATTCACTGCTATTCCTAGGAAAAAAAAAGGGAAAAATTTTGGGCACTCGCTATTGTCTTCTGATACGCACACAGCATCACAGAGCCAACAGTGCTACTCTGTCTACTCTCAGGTTTACTTCAGGTGTGGAAAAATGATACAGAGCCAAAATTTGCAGGGTGTGTTGGTTCTTTAGAAATGTATAAAAGCCATAGAACCCATCAGCACCTAAGCAATGGGCTTGTAATATCTGAGTAGTTGATTTCTTTCCTCTTGTAGCAGACATCCAACTCACAAGCCAGGGAACCCAGGGTGAAACACTAAAGGAGAATTAAGTATGTGTCTTTATTCCTTAACAACACAGTGCTATAATTAGTACAGAGCAATAGCACCATCAAGCTCCAGCTGAACAATTACATCCCAGGAAATTCAACCAACAAGTATCGTATTATAAACAGTCACATCTGTATGGTAACACAGAAGTATGCACCAGTGCCATCTAGCCACTCCCCAGCGTATGTCACTTCTAGTGCTAGGCAAAGCATGAAACCATCATTTATCAAATAATGTGTTTTACATGCTTGGAGAAATTTGTAGAATCAATTATTACAGAAATTATATATTTATGACAAGCTTATTGTAATCAATACACTGAGAAATGTCAGCAGTGAAATATATTAATTAAATGTTATTACATCGGCCATGTAAACTGTAGAGAGCTAGCTGTTTACCCAATGGCCCTGTCATCGTCAAAGCTGTCCTGATGTGATGTCCAGAGAAAGTTAGAGAATCCAGCTGTCTGTGGAATAACTTTCAGAGACAAATAACATAGAATTTCAAGGACTTTCCATAGAACTATGCCAAATATTAAGTACTAAAAAAGCTATTACCTCTAACTAGGGGCACTATGCGTTCTGAGAAAGCTGCAGTCTCAAAGTCACAAATATGCAGACCTCCATCCAAGCAAGAGTACTTTGCGTGTCTCAATTGGACGGTAAAGAGAGTTCAATAAAAGAAACAGGTTTCCTAGTTTAAAGCTTGTATCTCGTCTCATATAATGGCCAGGGTAAAATGAACAGTAGTTAATGAGCCTTGGAGCCTCCCGAAGCAAAACCTGGGATCCGAGCAACCAGAATTTTAGGAAGGTTTGCATTTCCATCAGGACTTTGTGCTTCAGTCTCACTTCTGCACAGAATGGTCATACTATGGCCAGAAAGAATCACTGGAATCAGGAGAATTTTTTCTTCCTCCAGCTTTACTGGAAGTGTTTTGGGAGCGCTAATGACATCCTCAGCACATTGCAGATAACAGGAAGTCCCCCGTGGCTTCAAAGGCACTGGGATTTCATTCTTTGTAACTAAATAGAGATAACGCTGAAGGAAAGGGGTAATATTTTAATTAGATCAACAGTCTGAAGTGCAGTTCTCGTTGTCACTAGATGGTGCAGCAGAGTAGCTTTACTTTGGATCAGTTGAACTAGAACTTTGGAAAACATCATGCTAAGGTGGGTTTTTTGCAGGCAGAGCCCTCCGTAAAACAGGTCTTTCTCTCAGGCCTATTTCTGTTTGCAGTTTGAGCACTACGGTCTTCTCTAACACTATTTGAAGCTGAAAGCAGATGAGTGCTGCCTATGAGGACTAGCCTAATACCGCTTAGTTTTAGCTAGCCGTGCCATAGCCAAAAACATGTGACATCCTATTTATTTAGAAAAGCCGAGTGGTACAGTTGAGAACAGGAGCCTGAAATGTTACATTCATCGTGGGAAAGGTTAAAGAAAACTTGTGCAGAGGATTTGTTGAGCTCACCAAATTTCACTCTTGAGCTGTATAGAGGGAAGAAAACCAAGGTTGATTTTAGGTATTTTTTGTGATTCAGAATGAAAAGTTTACATGACACTAACAAGAGATGTCTTTTTCCTCCTGTTCACTTGCTTCTTCCTTTCCTCTGCATCACCACAGGTGGAATAAAAAGCAAAGGGAGTGATGGAATCCAGTGCTGAGGTGGATCGGCTAGGAGTCTTACTCAAAACGCTCCTTATTCATAATATCAAATGATAAATTTCCTTTGAAGTTCTCCCAGCCAGCATTCCAGTCCCTATCAGCAGTCCTTTATCTGTCCAAAATCCATGACTGACAATTTCTAGCCTGTACTTCATGTACTTATTGGTATAGCCCCTTCCACACAATAACAGCGTGTTTCTTCTGCTGCTTTATACATAGCAGTTTTACAGCTTTAACAATAAAAATGTCTTTCTGCTTTCAGGAAAAGGCCAATTCTAATATTAAAACAACATTTGATGTGCTCTTGATAAGAGAGGCTCATCAAAACATCCGATATTGGAGTTCAGGTTTGAATCAAAATTATCAGATTGTCCTTGTTGACTTGGACTATTGATTGGGAACTAAATTGTCTAAGTTGGGAATACAGACAATTTTGGGATTTACAGTATGTTTTCTAGTTTGAGCCTATCTCAAAAATAAAAAGATACTATGCTTTGAAAGGTTAATGGCACATGTTTATCTCAACTATGATTCTGAGAAGAGCTTCATAAGATCATTTAATGAGAAAATTGCAATTTTGGAGAACAGTATGAGAAATGTGCGGCTGTGTACTGAATTGTACTGGGCTAAGACTGAAAATGTCTACTTTAGCTTTTTCCTCTAGGAGGTTTCCTGCCAGCTCTAAGACAGGATATGATTTTGGAGAGAGAGAAGTCAGATTCTTCTGCAGTCCATGCAGACATTATTTAAAACCCTTGAGACAGAATAGTAAGAAACAGAAGTAACCAAAATAAGTCTAAGTGCTAGTTCTCAAATTGCTAAGTCTTCATATCGTAGAACTGATTATATACCACATTTTCATTACCTCGGTATATTCTATAATTTGTTCTGTGAGTCGAGCATGTCAAAAGAAGGATATGGAAATTCACTGATGATGAGATGACTGGCAGCAAGCATGAAGCAAAACTCTCTCAGAGACTTGACATATGGGTTGAAGGGGTGAAACTTTTGAACTGTGATGACATCAGTCACGATTTGTGTCTTACTGATTATTGACTGAAAAACAAATTAATGGCAGAAGGCAGTTACTCTGGAGCTCATACCTGGGTCAAATATTCTTGTGAACTGTGTATGTGTGACTGTACAAGTGAACGTTGATGCATATTTGGGCATGCAAGAGCACATTCTTGAAGCAAAATTATGTCTTGCTCAGAAAATGCAATGTGGTTAGGTGTAAATGAAGTTGTTAGGGTAGCAAGCGGGGTGACTCCATTTTTCTGTTTATTTTCTAGAAGAAAAAAATTACATTTTGAGCAACTCTTTTGAGTTCTGTAAAACTACAGCAAGCCACTTTGTGCTAATAATAAAACAAGAGAAAGATTCTCAAATGACAATTCTAAATCCATGCCACTAAATCCACACGTATGTAAGCAATTAGGTAATTTTCAAGATTTTTCTCTCTTTGTCTCTGTGTGTATGTAAGTGTATATTTACTATACACACACACATATATACATATATATATATAAAAAAATATGTATTCCACTTGGGGGGAAAAGAGAGGAGGACATGGTAGGGCAACTGTTCAATATAACTGGGCATACTGAGCTAAGAGCTGAGTGGCGGTGTGTATGTAGTTTTTAGAGTGTAAGTGGGGGAGTGAATGCATTTGGGATAGGAAATACAGTCCTGGCAAACTGAAGAGAATCTGATATATTTTTTAAGGATTTTGAAAACTTGTTTTATAGACTGTTTTGTCTTTATTTGGATCCAGTTCTGCAGTGGTGAAGTGAGAAAAGGCTGAACAGATCTGAGGATGATTGTACGTGGGTATTTTGGTCCATGTCATTCTCATGTGTCATCTTGAAATGTGAAGAAGAGCTTTGGAAAGGTAGCATGAGGAGGAAGGGAGACGCTAAGCTGTGTACCTGGGCTAGGAAGAAGAAATAAGAGTTGTTAGCAACTGATGTAACTGGGTGAGGATGGATGGCATTGGATGAAGGTGGTGTCCTGGACATTTTAGTTGTGTTGCAAGAAGGCTTAACGGTGTGAAAGACTGTGTGCTTGAAGTGACCAATTTAAATTTGTACTTGGGGGCCCATTCAGGTGTCACTGTGCTCCAGATAATATTATTAAAGGTCTCAGTTATCAGAGAGCAGAGAGAAGATGCATATCAAAATGGAAAATCAGTATAGACTTTCACATAATAATATCCACTAATCCAATCATAACTACACAACTGCTACATTCTGTTACCGTCTGAAAAACAAGATGTGCATCCCATAAGGAAGAGGGCAATATTTTAAAGTAAATTCCATCACTTTGTATGTTAGAATGCTTAATTATGAGCAACCTTATATTCTAAACGTCACATTTTATCTCAGGAAATTAAAGGAGACACGTTTAAAAAAGGCGAAGGAAGGAAAAGTTTTTGAGCAATTAGTTCCATTTTACTTAAGATCTTTTAAAATGCAGAATCTCTGCTAATAAATATTATACATGATCAGTTTTGAAGGGTTTCATTACCTTTGTTTATCATTTAAGAAACATTCCTCTGCAGTTTAGCCCCAAATAAATTTTGTTTATCACGGTGGAGGCTGCTAGAAATGGTACTAAACCAATACCACATCCACTACAACATCTTGCCATGTCACAATTGCTCCAGGTTACATGCTTTCAGATTTGACTTTCCAAAGTGAATATGTTGTGCACTATTTCTATTGTGAGGCTTTTCCATAGCCTAATAAGTGACCTCAGCCACAAAAAGCTTTGCTCATATTCAGCCCTTCCTTGGTGCTGTCTCACTGCTCCCAGGTCCATCCAACATTAAAGTCATCCTTCCCTTCTGCTTGGGCGGCTCTTCAGAAGTGTGTTTGGATAGCCCCGGTCGCTGGCCTACTTCATCCCTGACACCAGCACCACCAAGGATGAAATCCTGTTAAAGCCGCAAGTGTGTGACCCGCGTAAGGGGTCAGGGAGGGCTCCTATGGGTTTGGTTGTGCCATAAAGCCTCAGGCAGGTCACAGGCAGGCTCCGTGAAGGCCTGCTTTCTCCCCTGGGTCACGCTCATGCTCTGCAAAAGGTTATTCCCTGCTTTCCCACCCCTGCCTGTTATGAAGCGTGATTGACCAGATGAAGGACAATATCCAATACCTGACACGCCTGAGAGTAATTTTTTTGCTCCTCCTCCAGCTCTGCCCTACACACCTCTAGCTTTCATTCACTTTGGGAGGAGTCAATGGCAGTCAATGGCTTCTACCATTACCTGTAACGTCTGGAATATTAACAATAATCAGTGTTGCAAGAGATAGTGAAGATGAAAAATTATATATGCTAGAGATAACCATTAATAGGATTATCATTTTTTTTTAGGTGTGATTCTTTGGGTTAGGACATTTGATCCCAATATCAATATCTTCTCTGTCCCCGGGGCAAAAACTTAATGCTTTTGCTTTCTGAGCCAGTCACTATTTATAATATGTGTACCCTTTATTACAATCATTTACTTTTTTCAACATTTTATGAAGTGTGCTTATTAAATGAAATGGTAAGTCTGGCACTGGCAAGTCTCTTGTGCACTTTTTTTTTGCATTTCCTTTCTTTTGGCAGCTCCATGAAAAGGGAGTAAGTTTCTGTGGGCTGTGCATGCTTTTCCACCCTTTTTCAGGATTTGTCACATCTCCTGGAAGGCCTTATAGCTCACAAAACATGAATTTATATCCCAGCAATTTGCCAAGTCTTGTCAAATCCTAACATTTTTGTTGGCAACTATTTGCATCTCTCGGCTGAAAGGGAGTAACTTAGATCATCCAGTCACAATGCTGTTTTTTGGATACCTTTTGATGGTCGATGTGTTAGTTTTGATACATGGTTTAATCTCTGCTTGCAAGGGGCCGCCCACTATATTTCATGTCCTCACTCAGTGAATCTTTTGCAAAGTGGACATTCTGCTTCGTCAGCTGATTTTCCAGTTTTACACGTCTGCACTTGCAGTCCCACTTCTCTCTGAAGAAAAATGATCTGAGAAAAAAAACTTAAAAATTAAAAAGAAGCAATGCTTCTTGCTTCTTTCAGATACAGTTCCTGTGCCAGGTACAGTTGCAGTGACCTCTACCACACTGTAAGGGAGACTGTACAATGAGCTGATCATGTATTTATATTTTTGGAAGATGCTTTTTCATCCTGTTTATTTCTAACTCACATCTGTCTCCTTAGTGCGGTTACCACAAAACTTTGACTCTTGGGCTGTGGAATAGGAGAGTGGAATAGGGAGAGGAATAAGTCTGAAGACAAGTTATTGTTCATTATAGCTCGTTCAAACAGCTCTCTGAGTGAGAGAATTTTTTATGGTTTTAAATGCCTAAAGAAGGAATAATTCTCATCTTTTGCACTGAACAGAATTAGTGGTGAGAAAACCAAGAGAATATGGGATTTCCTCAGGTAGGATCTGTGAAGACAATATTTATTGGTTTTGGTCACTAGCTCCAACAGAAGTGAGAAATTTTAATAATAGGAGCGCAACAGATGTTAGATCGCTACGTCTAGTCCTGCCATATGCTCTTTGTTATGAGTCATTCTGGATGCCATCCATCCCCGTACCCGCGCTTGCTGGAAGCATCAATCTGTAGCAGGAAGAGTGAACCGAGGCATATGCACAGGAACAGCTGGGGGGGTCCGCCTGTCTCCTAGCTAGTTCAGAAGGGGGGAATGCAAGGGCCGGGCTGCGTTTACATTCACCGCCATCTATACATGACCTAGGCCATGCTGGGTCCCACTTAATTGGTACACAGCAAATGAGGAATCCACTTCTGGCAGTTATTTTTAGTCGTTCCTTGTGACACCTCGGGATAGCAGTACAGTCTGACCTCCCTCTGAAACGAAGCACTCTTTGCCCTTTAGCACAGCGTTGCTTAAATTCATTTCAGGCATGAATGTATTCACCGGCCTCTGTCCGTGTCAGATTTTCAAGGGAAAATCAGGATGGTACATAGTCATACTTAGTCATACAAGGAAGCCGTGGTTAAATTTGTACCCCAGATGGACTCTGTCCTTTTTTCTTCCTGTTTGAAAGCAAACACCCTGCCTTCTCATGCACTAGTGCAGTCTTGTATATCAGTGGTGGGGGAGAGGAACAGATGCCAGAGGACTGGATGAATAGAAAGGACAGGCTGCTGCTACCTCTGACAAGAACCACCTCAGGAGATCATGGGTAAGGGACAGCAAAAACTACTTTTGCTGGAAGACAACCATGAGTTTTTCTTTTAGCTTGAGGAAAACCTCACTAGCTGTTAAAAACCAAGCCATGCACTTTAAAAGTGGGAGTTATTTCAGCAATGAATCCTTGCATGGTGATAAGTGCAAACATTGAGCTGCCTCTCCTTCTCTCTCTGTCTTTCTCTTCTTTCCTTTAGTCTCCCCCACCCCAAGAAAAAAAAAAGTCTATTTTCAGCTGTGGATACATGTGTCTCTAGCTGCTTGGTGGGAATTAGTAATTGAGATACTCATCTGGTCAGAGCGAGCAAACTGGCAAATCCCCACGCACCTTTGCCGTGCGAGGGCAGAGCCGGCCGGGCACGCAGGGGGAGGCAGCTGCCCCGCTTGTCCCCGGGACTCCAGCTTTACCGGGCACAAGAAGAAGGAAGCTGTTGTGCAACAGTGGGGAAACGGGAAGTGATTTATTTTAAAGGATTTCATGCTTTGCTCCAGAAACCTAAAATTGGCTAAAATTCTGGTCTGCTTTTCGGAGAAAATCTCAAGATACTGCCATGGTAGCAATATTTTTGGTTGCTTATACTAGATTACTGAGGACCCGACTGGCTTTAGTTCCTTGACATATGTCTAAATTTCAGTGAAAGTGAGCCATATCTAGCTTTTTTTATTTTTTTGGTGGCAAATCTAATTTTTACTGCCTTGCACCCCCTGCACCCCCGTGTTGCAATCCAATCCCTCGAGGTGCTGAGTGGTTCTCTCAGCACCTACACATCAGCACGGCCTCTGCGCTCCATCCTGCACGGTACTTCACTGGATAAGGCCTTTGGTGTTTAAGTACAAGAGTAACACCATCACATCACAGGACTGTTTACATATTGACATACAACCCTGGTTCTGAGCATCTTTCAGGATGATGCAGAGTACCTGTGCATCTTTAGAAGCCAGAAATGGCTCGGTCCGAAGAAATATTTCTAACTAATTTAATAGAATACATATTATAAGCATAGTGATTATTTTTTTTCTTTCTAGCAGATTCAGTTGTACCAGATTTTATATTAGGTTAGGGAATGTTACACTTTAACAATTCTCTGTGTGTGTGCATTAGATTTGAAATGTTTATTTTGGTATATGATCCAGAGATTTCACCCTCTGCATCCCTCTCACACTGTGCTTAAGCCAAACAATGAAACTAGTTCTTTTAAAGTCACAATCTCCTTAGTGTTATTTGCAGCATAGATTTGTAATAGAGGGACATCAGTCTCCTTGACAGTCACCCTTTTTTTTCGCAGGCACCAAATGGGGTCTTTTTCAATGAGAGGTACATTTGCAAAAGACCCTTTTGCCAGAAAATGCCTGTCTGTTAAAACAAGGGGTTTTTTCTATGAATAAAATGAAATGCCTCCAGCATTGGAGGCAATGTTTACCAAGTCCAAGATACATTTTTTTGGAGAAAGACTATATAATAGCAAATGCATACGGCTATATTACTGTAAATTAAACTGCCATTTGGATGAGTTATTGCAAATACGCAATCCAAAGGTAAAGCTCGTCTGGATGATTATGTACGTATGTATTTACACACTGCACTTTCGGTTCTTGTTTTGGCAACTGTAGGCTGGACTCTTAATCTGGATATTTCCCACCCTGGCACTGGGACGTGTTCCCCTTTTGTGGCAATAGCACATATGGAATTTTACGAGTCTGCTCTGCCTCTTCACTAATGGGCTTCACCTTTTACCTCCAAGAGCTGAGGATCTTGATTTTAAATCCAGGGTTTACAGGTTCAGATCTTGCAGGCAACCTAGCCAGAGGTGTTCTCATACGGGCCCAAAACCAGTAGCAGAAAAGCCAAGTAAAGAATCATGATTTTATCCCTCCACGCTGTAATTCTTCTTCCATCTTTACTGGATATCAGTATCTTTTTCCAGTTTTTGTGATAATTGGTGAATCAAAATAATTCACACAGAGAAATGTGCTATTTCCTAGAGACGGTGGAGTATTTAAGTGTATTTTTATGGTGGATGAGGTTTTGGTGTGTCATCTTTGAAAATATGGGCAATGGATGTTTTCTTTGATCCAACAAAAACAGCCGCAGAAAGAAAAGGATGCAAAATTCAGGGTGTTGCAAGTTCACTCTCAGAGCTAAGCTGTGGTCTCTCTATTTTACTATTGCCAAGAATGCACGCCAAGTCATTGAGGTTGACCACGTTTTATTACCTCTGTTTTTGCTATTCTACCTTATTCCTGAGACAAGTGGGAAAATTGTGTCTGAAAACTGTCTTTAAACCCTGGACTTCTAGATTGTACATCTTTAACGAATACTGTGCGCTGTTGTCTCAGCCTCGGCTTATTAGATACTGTTTCGAAATCCATAATTATAACCAGGTTTGTGATGGGTCATACGCCTCTGTATACAAAAATTTCTGTCATCCTGATAGAGCTACTATTTCAGAGGAAATCAACTAATTCAAATCTATTATTTGAATGCTTTTAGTTTTACTTGTCTTGGCCTTCCCTATCCAAGGTGAGAAAAATGGCAATTTCTATATTTCCGGGAAACTAATTTTCAAGGTTGACTTTGGGCCAGTAACCTGAAGTGCTAACATAGTCCATATGTCTGGCTAGTAAAGGTTGACTGAAAAGTATGAAAGTTCTAGCGAAAGTCCATTTTTCCTGCTCCTTTTGGTAAATTGCAGGATTCCGTTATACTGACAATAATCCACAGTTACTCATATCTGAGCACTGATCCCCAGTGAAGCTGGGATGAAGGTAAAATGCGTGGAATTTGTTCTCTATAGGTGCTGCTTTTCATGCCGAACAAAAGCTCAGTATTTATAATTTGCTCTCCTGTAGTATTTGTGATCTTTCTGCCCCTCTCTTAAGATTATAATTCCCGCCCAATATTTTCTTTTTAAACTACCTCTCATTTTAATACACGTTTTGTGTTTTCTTAAAATAAATGCTGTCACGCAGCTCTTCTACTTCCTTTATTGAGAAAACAGTAATACTCATATGATGGTGGAAAAAAATTGAGAGGGAGGGAGAGACAGAGAAAGGAAACAGAAATCATAACCAAAAAGTTCGCACTGATTATTGAAATAGTCAGTGTTCCCTTGGGTTGTGGGGAAGGGAAAGGCGCTTTTACAGTGTCTTGGAATATTTTTCTTCTGCACAATTCTGACTTTTCACCACATATTCATGGTACAGTGAGAGAGGGGAAGAAAAGAAAAAGGACTCAGAGGTCTTACAGTAAGTTTTTTCATTATCTTTCGTAGTGACGCTTTCTAGTAACAAGTCCCAGGGAATATTAATGTTAAGGTTTTTAAAACTATGATTCTTGATACTCCTGTGTAAGATTATTTAACAAGCACATTATTTTAGTACTAATGGTTTCTCCTCCTCTGTAAAAATTTTGTTGCTTAAAATGTGCAGTGTCACAGTGACACTTTTAATGTAGAGTCATTACAATATTTAGTGTCGTGTTATTACTAGTGGGAAATATTTGTGTATTTGTAGAAGGCTTCGGTAAGCCTCGGGTCCAGTTTTCAGTGAGGTATTTAAAGGCAGAAAAGAGACAGGTAAAGACAGTGAAAGGCTTCAGTTAGTAGCTTCTGTACGGTCAGGAGGGACTTCATGGAGGTAGGGAGCATTCGCCTGGGCTAGAAACCCAAATCATAATCAGAGAATTGCAATATTTTAAGAAATTCTGCCTATCAGAGACTGCTTTTTTCTTTCTGAGCTGACTCTGGTTCAAATTAAATTGAAATCAGTCTTAAGACTCTTATTTATTTCACTGGACTTTGGATCTCTGAAGACAAGTCACTGGCAAAAATTCTTTCAGATTTCAGAGCACATAAAGGGTGATGCTGCGGCGGTGGCTGCGGAGGTGAGCTGTGGACAACTGGTGGGGCAGAATCAGGCCCGGAGGTGGAGAGGGGAAGGACGGAGCAGCTTTCCCCTCTGCAGCAAGGTATCGGGTACTGTTTGAAAAACCGACTGTACTTTCCTAACAGACTAACAAATATGCCGTAAAAATGTTGTTCAATATTAAGATATAAGTAGCAGTAAATTACTGAGCTCCCTTTACCAAAAAAAATACAAAGGCTTCCCCCTATGACTGCCAGATGACTACCTGAATTTGCAATTGTAGCATATTTCTCCTGTAAAACTGCTACCAATCTTCCAAATACAAGCAATAACTACATATGGACATGTTTAGCAAATCAGAAAGAAAAGATTGATTGCTGGGAAATGTTTTGTTTCCAATTATTTTCTCCATAAAATCTAGAATTCCAGATAAACAGAGTAACAAGATCCCACTGGTTTATCTGTAAGTATACACTGATTTAGAAATGCTATTAAAACTGCTCATTTGAAAATCATCTAGCAGAGAAAACTGAAAACAAAAATCTTTTCATATTGATCTGTTTCAGGGTTACATTTAAGCATTTTCTAGAGGAGTGCCCTTGTGAGTAAAATATTTAGTGCTGCTTCCATCACAACTCCGCATTTTAGCTTGAATTCTGTTATTCTCTTTCTTATTAAATGAACCTGATTTTTCATGCTGACAATATACAAGACATATTTCTCATGTCCAGTATATGGCACTTGCTAAATTTCTCTTTCTTATTAAATGAACCTGATTTTATTTGACATATTTCTCATGTCCAGTATATGGCACTTGCTAAATCAGCTCCTGATGCACCAGCTAATTTTAACGGGGGAGGCTGAGATACACCATTACTTATTATTTCGAATGTGTTTCTTAATATGAAACTTGTCATTTTCAGCCGTGATGCTGACTCAGCAGTAGGTTTATTTCCAGAATTACTAAAACAACTTTCCTCTCAGTGTAGCAAGGGACCCATGATTCACTGGTAGAGAACAGTGAAACAGAAAGGGGCCTTTTTCCATCTTTTAATATTAAAAAATAAACTAGTAAGAGTTCATAAAAACGTCCTGGAGAACTTCTGGGACACAAAAAAAAAGTGGCAGTAGATCTCATATTTCAGAGACGGATTGAACACAACCGTATTTAATTTGGGTTGCATCTTAAACATATAGCTTGCATTATTTTACACATTTAACCAATGCTGCAAAACAAGATTTAGAGGGATCACTTTTTATTTGCTTATACCTCCTTCACATATGTCAGAATCAATCACTTTTTTGGACAGATGTTTTCTTACTCATATGCCTCAGTAAAGTGACATTTTGTACATGTAAGCTTTCTTTTGGTTCACAGCAGTTAACGACTGCACTTTCCCATCCCCAAGTTTTGGGAACATTCAGGTGCTAAGTACAGGATTTGGACATTTAGAGGGGGCTGTTTTAAAAAATACTAGACCACCATTTAATTCAAAAGGGGACCTTTTTACTTAGGATATTTTTTCAGGGGGTTTTTTCTTCCTTTTCTGAAAATGAAATATCCTCCTTTCCATCATCATCAACAATATTTTAATAAAGAGCAGAGGAATACATGTTACTTCTCAGCTAATAAATCAGCACAAGGGTTTTGCTAAGATATTGATAAGCTTTTGTGCAGACTTTAACAGGTATATGCGCACATGCACATAGATTGTATATATAAAAGTCCCAAATTTGTAAGCTGTCATAAGAAAGGACTTTGTGTTTTCTACTGTCATGATTCTCAGCTAAGAGTAGCCACCACACCTTTTCTGGGCACCTCAAACCCTTTCTGAACCAAGGAGAAAGCTGTAAAGAGAACCTCTCGCTTAAAGGGAGTAAAATCCTGTGGAAGAGCATCTCCACCAGCAACTTTTCATAGGCAGACACAAACTGCTATTCCGAGCCAGGGGAAGGTCATAGAAGACTGTCTTTGCTAACGCTTTTAGATATCACCAGGATCTCTCACAAATGATTCCCAAATTGCACTGATGGATTAGCTCCTCTCTACTCTATGTCCATTTTAATGTTATTGGAGCTCTCTGACGTCTGTGGCATGGCAGACTGAGGACACATGCTGTCCTTGAGCTAGGGTTGGAGCGAGGGGCTCATACTTCACAGCTTCAGCCACTCATCTCAGATCACGCACAATTCCTGCCTGTGAAGTCCCAGAGAGGTGTCTGTTCTCAGGGCTGCCCCGTCCAGGATGGGCATGAAGCCCCTTAGCAACATGGAACATCAGCAAGACACGTACAATCCTTGTCGTGCTCTCCTCCAGCTCTCTCGCTACTTGGAGGATGCAACTGGAGACAGAAGAAGCTGATGCTAGAGGAGAGAAAACTTACAGATGAAAACCGAGCCTCACAACACCTTCTTATTTGCCATCCCTTCTCCCTGACTCCTTGCAGCTTGTTCCTCTGCTTGTGTTCCGAGTGTTCCTGAACATTCAAATAGGGCTCACACAAAATGTATTTAATATTTACAATGAGCACCCTTCCTTCCTGGCAGATATGGACTTACTAACAAGAATCAAAACTTTGGATTTTTTTAAACTTTTCTCTTGGTAGATATAAAAATGCTAGATTTCGGGAGAGAAAAAAAAGCAGTTGTTCAGGCTCAAGCGTCCTCTTTATCTGTGCTATTGCCTTTGTGCTCCCTGTTCTCTAGTGACCCTTGACAAATACCATCCCAGTTGAAGGTCTGGGGTCCCACACTGAAACTGTTTCAAGCAATTTGCTCAAGCTACCCTCTGGCTTTTCTTAGCCCACTTTCACCTGGGCTTTGTCATGACTTTCCATAGCACCACTCAGCTGGAATATTTCCAAAGTAGCTCAGGCCCTCGCAATCAGAAAAGACCTTTAGATTTCTATGGACCACATCCAGAACAAAATACAGTACCAAATTTGGACTTGGCCATCCCACGGAGACAACACGCTTCAGACTTTTCTCATCCTCAAAATTGCTTTATAGAATTAAGTCCAGCCCCTAACCGCTGTAGATAAAAGAGCAAGTGTAATGTATCTTGGCTATTAAGGAGCTGTCAGAACAAAGCGGGGGACATGTATCTTCACAGATGTTCTCTGTGGCGTGTTTCTGCATTCGCTGCCCAAAGCAGCAGACCATCACTGGTGCGTCTTGACTAGGGAAGGATATTTTCTTCACTCCTATTAACAACCTACTGGAGTCAGGACAATCTGTAGCCCTCATGTTTACACAGGACAAGTTAAAAATGATGGAGTAATCAAGCATGGGGTTTGATCTATAATTTGAGCAAACATTTCAAACCACCTTCCTTAATTGGGACTTGGTCTCATGTTAATTGACTTAAGGTAAATGAACAAATTGAGAAACACATGTTGCTAATGCACAGAAGACAATGGGGTTGCAGGCAGGCAGGGTCTAGTAGCTTAAGAAATTATTAACCACTGACTGATCACTTTTATTGGCTAGACACGTGGGGAAGATGGCCATCATGCTGTACGCTCTCCCCTATGGCTATTTACATCAGATATAAATTACTCAGTGCGAACGTACACTGCCCATGTCAAGGAAAGCAATAGCACAGACATAATTTTTTTCATATGACTAATTTGAATTTGTAATCAGTGCTTTTTTTTTTTTTAATGGGTGATGTTAATGGCTCCTCCTCACCATCACAGAGTAAGGGTTCAATTTTGGTTTTGCCACAAGCATATCATGCAATGTAGGCAAAATATTTAATCCTGCCATAGTTTTGTTTGTACAAATATGCTTTCCTACTCCAATTTTGTGTTTTATTTATTGAGCTTATAAGATTTTAGTGGCAGGACAGGGTTTTACTGTGCATACACATAAAAGAAAGTGTTCAGAATTGCAACAAATATTACTAATCTGAATAAAAATGCATCACTGCGCCCATTCCTTGCATGTTTATCAACTGCGTGTTTTGCACATAGAGTTTTATATTATACATTCACACAGTGTTCTTCTCCGTCACCTTCCCTCTTTGACAGTCAATTGTTTATACACTTAAACAATACATTAATAGAGGTTCAAAAAGAAAACTGTTAGATGTTCGCTGTTATCCCAGGATATTGTGTTCATTTTCTAATAAGTGCCTCTAGTGCACTGGGGTCCCTAATCAATGTAAATATTGTTTAAGATGAACATTGCAGTGGGCATACCATGGAGCCAGACCACCAGCAGAGCATTAAACAAGGACAGATGTGAATGCCAGGATAAAAATGAAGACATTCCTGAAGTGTAAGTATGTTACTTATAATATATCTGTTTATAGGAAATGGTCATGAAAAGGAAAAAGGGGGAAAAAAAAAACTTCTGGAAAATAAGAATGCCAAATAAAGTCATTATGTTGAGATACTGCAGTTGTACATTTGCTGAAATAGCTAACTGAAAGTGCGTGATATTCTGGTATCTTGAATAATTAAGATCTTATAAACTTAATCTTGTATTAATGTTGTTAATGACTTTACAAAGATTTAATCACTTTGCTGGTTATCTGTACAGGAGCAAAATGCATGTTCTTATTTTATACACATGGTTTTCTCTCAGAGGTAGTATCTTTTCTAAGATTGGAGGATCTAATTAGGATAACAGACACAAGTCATTCAAGGAGAAGCAATGAGAGAGATAAACCTCTTCTAATAATTTATAAAGATAATCTGATTCCTACTTTCTGCTTAGTGGATTCACGTTGATTAATTCACTAGCTGACGATTTCCATGAGCAACCATGCAGCATGTTTCCTACTGATATTTAAACACCAGTTTGTTCCTTGCTGGCTTTGTAGTCAGGCTGCTCTCTGCATTGCCCTGATTTGGAGATTATCGGTGACATTTGCAAGGGATTTGGAGCCCCCACCACGCTGACTGTTCATGGTACTTGTAGACATGCTGCCTGCCCCTGCAAGGGCAGGGGAGGTGGCAGCACCCGCTGCTCTGGAGCTGGCAACGGCACAGGCTGATGCAAGTGGGGCAAGCAGGGGCAGGAATCCCCTCTGGGGTAGGTAGGCAGGATGGGGATCCCTTCTGGGGTAGGTGGGCAGGGGTGGGGATCCCCTCTGGAGGAGGGCAGGGCCAGGGAGGGAAGTCCCCCGGGGAAGTGGGGAGCGAGGGCATGGTGACTGATGGGGTGATTTGGAAATAGGACTGCCATTATTTTTCGGGAATGCCAGGGAGGACACAGTCCTCTCCATTTGCTATGAAGAACGGGATCTCAGAGGTTCTTGTATGACTGAGACGTATTTTCAGAGTGCTCGGTCCTCAACGACAGCCAGAGCTGGAAGATCTCAGCCCCTAACTGGCCACTGAGAGCTGAAACATCTACTAGGTGGGAGTTTCTTAAAAGTCTTTGACCCAAAAGCTATAGCTTTGATCTATATAACTGTGAATGCAACAGATGATTAATTTAAAGCAAGCCACGATGCTTGATAGCTGGGTGGATATCAGGTTGTCATTACTGCAGAGTTCTTGGTAGGAGTCTGATTTAGCTTCAATATTGATTTCTCAAATACTGATGGCAGAGAATCTGTTGGAGCTAACATATTGGATTACTGTCTAAGCCAACAATGATTTAGAACTGAGTTGATTAAACAGTACAGTTCGGGATAGGTCAGCAGACTTTATTGTTCATTGTTTTCCATTTTGTAGTAAAATCAACTACGATAGCAGTCTTCTAAAATGTGATTAGCACAGACACTATTGTTGTTTGACATAGTGTATCAGATATAATGATTTCCATCCCTGATCTACAGCTTTGCTTTTTCACATTCTTGATTGCATAATTGAAAGCAGCAGCTTTATCTTTCTTCTACCTTTGGTGGAAGTCATTCAATAAATAGTACCAATTACATTACAGCTTAGAAACAGTCTGATGTAAAAGGCACTGCATTTCACTAGCTCTTGCTCAATGCAAGAATACTCCGTACTGAACCAAGGCATTACACTAACTTTTAAGAAAACAACTGGAAGTATGCAGAGTGCGTGTCAATTTTGAAAGCACCACGCAGGCTGCAGAAAAATCACTTAATGCCTGAGTTATCCTGTGTTCTATATCACCCCGCTGGGTGGTTATTCATGTCAAGTATGGGGTTTAATATTAAGAGCAGTCACTGCACTAAAAGGAAAAATATGTTTACTGCTTTCAGAATTTATTTTGCATTTGCCCAAAAGCCTGCTCCTACTAACATGCGTTGTTTTGCCAAAATTTAGGGAAAGCGGGACTGAACCCTAAAAATGACTCACTGTTTGAAAAATACACCCTTTTCCTGACAAACACATACTTATGATTGACCATATGCATGCGAATATTTCCATGACTACAGAGGATATTGATTGGTCCCTGTGGGACTACTCGTGTGTATAAACGCTTGAAGGATCAAGTTCTAATTTTGCTCAATATCAGAGTTAATTGCTGTAGATACTATTGGCAAAAACTGGAGGTTGTCTCCTAGTTGTGGTAGCAGAGGATGTTCCATGAATTTTTTCATGAGGTGATTTATTACACATTCACTTTTTTAAAACAGTCCAAATACAGTCAGTAACTATTTATACAATTAAATTTAACAACTATGAAATATGTGTTATGGTGCCAGTTTGAAACACACTCCTAATAGCTAGTTTTATATATGATGGACCACCAGGAAGCTGTCATCAGAATAATACTGTGCCTTTTTATACATTCTCTACATTTCTCTTTACTTAATAGACTGTTTAATAATACTGTAATCAAAACTGAACAATAGAGATTAATGATTTGATGTAAGAATACTTCAAGGTAAAAATTAAACGTGTATAACATTCCAGCAGGTGATATACTACGGAAAGCTCTCAAGCATGTAAAGAGTAGTTTAAGAACTGTTTTAGAAAATCAGTGCATATAGAGAAAATGTGAAGGGTGTGTGTTGTGAAGTATATCACCAGGCAAGTTTTTTCTCTTCATGGGAAAGGTACTATAGAGACCACACAAAAAAAAAAAAAACCACACCACCAGAAAAAAAAAAAACCACCACCAAAAAACCCAAAACCATTATTTCAAGGAAATCCTCAGAGCTAAAAGAGAGATTAAAAAGTGACTTAACAACAAAATAATAAATGGTGTGAGGGGAAGATACATTTTACTTATTTTTTTCTGAGTTATTCTTGCACGTGAAAATTTCTGTGTTGCAGTATCATATTTTTCCTTAATGCTCTTGATTTACTGGGTTCATAAAATGCAAGACCAGAAGCTATTCTTAATATGGACTCATTCTACCACTAACGCATGCAGGCTGTTTTTTGTCGTCATGTTAATGCAAGAGAACCTTACTCGGTCTATTTGTAAAACAGAATAAATGTTGCCTGCGAAAGGGAAAAATAATTGTGTAAGAGTTTGCAACATCAGGGGCTAGATTAGCGTTTGTTGTTTCCGCGTGATCCCTTGAAAACACATTCACAAGGAAGAAACGAGGGACCAGAGAAAGTTCATTTCAAAAGTGTCCCTGTGCAGCTGGGGGGACAGTTCCAGCTCCTGCAGAAGTGCTGTTGCTGCTATTTTCAGCATCAGCCAAAGCTTAATTTCTCCGCCGTGGCCAACAGCTCTGGCTCCGTTTCTCTCTCCCAGCTGGGACAACACCAGCCCAGCAGCCGTTGCCCGTGTCCCGCACCAGCCCTGGGCTTCCTCACCCAGCACTGCCCAAAGATGCTCCTCACCACTCGCAGGCACCCCGAAAAATAGCCAAGCAAAATTCCCTTCTCTTGAATCAACGGCAAAAGGCCACTAAGCTCCACGGGGATGGAAACGGCCCTTATTGTGGCTTTTGGCTTTGCAGCCACTTCCAGTAGGCAGCACGGGTCCTCTGGCAGCAGAAGCCAGCTGATACGCTAAACTATGCTAAAGTAGTGTTTGGAGAAATAGTAATTACTAACATCCTCTCTCAGTCAAGCCGACACTAACCAGGCCTACTGCTAGGTGTGTGTATATACATACTCACACTCAATAGATAAATAGATACGTGCATATACCCCAGGAAAAATATCTCTCAGTAAGGTGACGAGGTCTTACTTTAAATCAAGTACTTGACACTAATAAAAACAATGTATTCGGCCATAAGATCTCACACACTGACTGGCTAGGAGGTAAGTCAGTATTAAGCAATTTATTTTCTGCACTCTCTGTTGTTTTTTTTCTGCATCACAAGTATTCTTTGCATCTTTCCGGAGGTTTGTAAACAGACCCTTAAAAATGTAAGCTTATTATATTGTTTGCTTGAAATGAATATAATCAAAGGAAATACAGTGGAAATTTGGCAAGAATTGCATGCATTCATGTTCTGTGGTTTTCAAAAGGCCCAAAATGCTGACAATTTTACTTAAAGACTATCTATCATTACTTCCTCCCTTCTCATATGGGATTTTACTATGCAAACTGTTTTGTCTGATTTTTTTTTAAAGAACTACAAGTGGGAGGTAAAATCATCAAAGGTATCCACATGACTTGGGAGATTACCAAACTGATTAGGATGTCAAAGTACCTTTTGCAGAGAGGCAAAGGCTCAGTAACTATTTAGATGTTTTGAAAATTTTGTTTAATGCTTTTACCCCACAAATTTCCCTGTGATTTTTGAAAGACTATCAATCAAATCAGCAGCAAATAATTCGCCATCTCTTAATAGTAGACAAATGTTAATTTATAATAAACACATGTGTATAACAAAATACCATTTGATGATTTGATGAAGTGGTCACATAGTAATTAGGAAAAAAATTCATATTAGGCCATCTTATTGCCTACAGCTATTTGTTGTTCTTCTTATTAGTAGAAAAATCAAGTACTGGCAGTTAATATAAACCATGCACAAACAGAAGTGTTGATAGCTACCTTAGAGATACCATCAATAGAATTATGTATCTAATATTTGTTTCTGGGAACATTTGTTAGAATATTGATTTCTGTAGAGGAAAAACAGTGAATGATTTTACAGAGACAGAATTAATTTAAAAAACACATCTGACTGAAAAGATCTTGTTTTCTGTGAACTTGATTTTGCTCTCACTCAATACTCAACCCTGAAAGATGCCGAACAGCCATTCTCCATTTCTTAATACTTAAATGCAGATTTAACTTTAATCCTATCAATTTTACTGAAACCACACGTTTACCAACGTCAGAGAGGAACTTCAGCAGAGCTACACATTAAAAGCGAGAAACTCAGTATTCACTGTAATGTGCTCAGAAGAGAGTAAGAGCCCTGCTTCATAATTAGTATCTGAGTTAATTCTGGCCAAAAAGAACTAGAGAGCAGTGTTTTCCTCCTGTCTCTCTTTGGATGTTTCTTTGTGTTTCCAGTAACATTTTTAGGATCTATTCCTGCAAATACTTTTCTACATGAGTAATTCAACTCCTCTGATAAATACTATTAAATTCACTAGGGCTAGATTCAAACGCAAAGTTACTTATCTGGGCAAACGCATGCAAGACAAGGCTGTTAGGCAGCTCCCCATGACAGTAGAGAAGAGAAAAATATGCTTGTGGGACTAAGGCCTGGAGGATTGGGCCCATAGCCAGTGACATTATAATTTTTTTTTTTAATAATGAGGAAAACCCACGCATGAGTGAAACCATATGGAAAACTGAGTTAAGGTGAGGAGGTTTTAAATAATGCTTATTTATCATTTTGAAAGGAAAAAATATCCTGTTTCTGCCTATTGCATTTTATACTTTAAATGTAGGGACTGATTCTTTGGCCAAAATTCCTCTCCTTGTCAGGGGGAAAATTATCTGCTTAGACTGCTGCAGGATCAGGCCCTGAAAAGTCGTTACAAGCTTATTGGCAAAGCTTGCTCACATCCACCTCTCTCTTATTTTCTGTTTTTCCTATCCCTGCACAGGAAGAAAATGAAAAGTTAAGCTAAAATACATTAACTAATATCTGTTTATTAATTGGAGAATTCAACTTATCCTTTTTGCCGTTCATCTGAAATTAATTAAGTGTGTAGAATTACAAGGTGGGTGTACCACAGGCAGCAGTCCAGGCTCAAGTTAATCAAAAGAGCACATGTTGAATGCATACAATTTAGTTAAGGTTAATCCAGTGAAGATGATCCCTCGCTGGTCCTAATTACTCTAGGTGATAGATTGTGGAATGAGAAAATAGGAAGGAAGGGAAATTTTGTCCTGCTGGTCTACCAGGATTTTCTAATTAAATTTAGCAGGCTACGCACAGGAGCAAATAGTTTCAATTTAAAGAGAAGACCACACTCCAAGGGTGCTTGTCTGAAATGAATGTAAGGAACGTTGAACTAGTGTAGTTAGGTATCATGCCTTAAAAACAGTAAAACTAAATCTGGTTATTGTGTCTTTACGAGGTTTCACGTTATCAAGAGCACTGTGTCTCTCTGAGCACTTCGAGCTTAATGTAAATGTTTTGTTGGAATTGTGATGCTACTATTCGGCTCTTGAGAAAAGGTAATGACACATTAAAACAGGCCTAGTCTGTTCCCTCATTACCTTCACCCAAGGACCAAATAGCAGTAGGACAGAGCTAATTTGCCGTAGAAATATATTGGTGTTGTATTAGCTAACGCCTTTTCGTTTAATCTTCTTTTATTATATCAATCCCAAAGAAAACAAAGGTGTTTCTAGGACCCTTTGATTTCATGTTCTATGGTCATTACCTCATCAAGTTACTTTTTCTCCAGGCTTGTCCTTTGTTTCAGCTTTCAAGGAATCTTATGAAAAGCTTTCGTTTTCTCCGGGCATATACATATAAAAGTTGTCAAATAATTTGCCCTATTTTTCAGGTTGGTGATATATTTCTGCTCAAGTGGAGGTATCTGTTTCTGATTTATTAACATTTGATCCCCTGGTTTCCTGCCATTGATCAAGACTAATACTCAGCTCAGCTGATGAGTTTTATATGAAATCTGATATTGCAGGAAGAGAGAAAAGTTAGTACCATTTTTAATATTTTCCTATTTCTAGTTTTCCAGGACCACAACATGCACACAAAACACCTAACAATATTGGGCAGTATTTATTTTTAACCGTGTTTCTCCGGGATAAAAATTTTTGGAAGTAATACAAGTATTTATCAATAGAACAGATGTTTGCTCGGTGTCATTCACATCCTGTAAACTGTATATACATTTACACCCTACCGCCAAAACATGGTTTCACCCTACTACTGACCGTCTGTCTGCCATTCAATCTCTAGTTAAGTCACGGTCAATAAGGTCAACTCTTTGGCAACATCTGTATTTGATCAGTTCACACAAAATAGGAGCCTTCCTAATGCCTGACTACCCTGAAGTATTTTAAGAGGCAGCGTATTACAATAGTTGATTCACCACTGCTGCAGACTCTGCACTTAGAAGATTTTGCCTCCTCTGAGGGACTGAAATGTGAAGATTAAAATCCTTTCTAGCAAAATAAATCTCTGAAATGAGTAGGTTTAGCAGTGGTGTAGTTTCTAAACTGACAAGAAGCGTTTAGCAGTTTCTCTCCCCGAGTCCCTGGTCCCTCGGTATAGGGATTTGGATTTGTGATATTTTACATTTTAACCCTGTTCTGCACACGGATTATGTTTAAAGCATGTTTAGGTTGTTGCAAAGATGAGAAATAAAGTCAGAGGAAAAACCTATCTGCAATTTTACTTCAAAAACCAACAGCGAGGATTAATGCAGCCAATTGTTTCTTGTTGGTGTTTCCACGCTCGGCACAGGCAGTATTTTCAGCAAGTCGGTGTACTTTCCTCCAGATGGGTGAATACAAATTCTTCCCTCAAAGAAAGCAAAATATTCTGGGTGGAAGCCTGGCCCCACTGAAGGCGATGGAAAATACACTGACGAAACTGAGAGAGACAGGATTTAACCTGACGTTACCACTGCGTTATTTCAACATTGGGACCTATCTTAATGTACAAGGTTAGAGATTTGATTCTAAGTGCAGTCAGACCGGTGCCACTTTATTGATATTCCTGGTTTTAGAGCAAATGAGAATAAAATCTGGCCTCTGGGAATGGGATCATGGGACATGTTCTCCATTTTATTTTTAGTGTTTGTTTTAGGAACAAAACATTTGGCTCTTGGGAAACTCAGAAAATCAAAACCAGTGGCCTCTGATGCCCTTATGTTTTGGCATAGCGAGATTTGGAGCTGACCACAGATGATCATACCTTAATGAATAATGCTACCAATGCTCTGATTATACTGCTGGTCTTCCTGGCTACATTCAACACCATGGAAAGCCCGAACGCTGAAATGGTTTCTCTCTGTTGGGTGTTGGCAAAACTTGGGTAGGGCAGCGAGAGCACGGCAACATCCCACCACCAGCCACGAGGTTTAGAAGGGAGCGGTCCTTAAAATGGGACCAGGCTGAGCAGTGCCATGGGCAAGGGGCATCTCACCGTGAGATGTTTTGGGACTCACCTAATGAGAAGATGGCTTTTTAAAAGATTTTTATGATGGGGGCTTGGATCACAAATGCTGCTGCTGAGAAATGAATGTTTTTGTTTGTTTGTTTCAAAAATAATCCTTTTTTGTTTACTTTCTGTCATGCTGAATTTTTGACGGAAACATTTCACTGAAGCAACTAGTTCAAATGAAATGGACTGGGAACAGTTGGGATAAAATCTGAAAGCACCTTGAAGCAGTGAAATCAATGCACCACCTGAGTATGTTTTCTGTGTAATTTTAGTTCTCTCAAGAGCCCTGGAAACCTCAGAGGAAGCTTGCTATGGCTGCACATGTTTGGTTGGGGGACTGTTCACAAACAGCAAATTCAAAACCAAACTGAATATTGGGGATGATGGAACAGTTGGTGTGAGCTGCTGTGACTATCCTGGCACACAGTAGAAAATCTAGTTGAGGTCTTATCCCTCCCTTTAGTACTACTTATATAACACTGGTAAAATTTTCTAATACTTACTACGGTGTGTTAAATATACCTTAGGTTTCCCCACCTTATTGTTTTGTCCTGTAAAGCTGCCTTAATACTTCTGTTTTAAGAATACAATATTACATCTGTTCTGAATTTCTTTATTAGGAGTAACTGGGAAATCATTCTACCATGGCCATGAGTTTCAGTAGCACAATATTTTGATCCTTAAAAGATGAGGGAGATCCCTTCAAAAGATGAGCCTGAGATCCTCTTCTGATTAGTCAGGAAAAAAACCAAAGGTTTACAAATATTTCAGGATTGTCCTGTCAGAGTAAAGGAAATAAAGTTTTCTTGACTTGGACGATGGACTGTTACTGAAACATAAATATTAAATGAAATCACATTTGTAATGAAATCTGTGGGAGAAAGCCTAATGACAAATTAGCTGCAGTCATGGCAACTGCCATCAAAACCAACAGCAATCTAGAGTTTTACTTCACCAAAATCTGCATCCAGTTCTGGTCAGGTTCAGCTGGTTGTTTTCTCTGCAACTGATTGCAGCATCGGGCTCCAAGCCTCAGGGGACGTCACCTCTGAGTTGGGAATGTGTGGAAATCAGATGACTCATCACACAAGAGATTCTCTTTACAAAATATCCCCAAATCAGTAGTCCACGAAAATAAGGCAGTTTTCAGTATATAAAATTCATTGACGTATTGACAGATTGTCTTCTGAGGTCTCCTTCTTCAAATACTTTCAAATTGGCCTGATTGGTTGGTTAAAAACTGACTCTAAAAGTGAGGGATGCTAAAGAGATACTAATGGAGGCTGGGAAATGGACAAACTGACAGTTTGCGTCATGTAGAGGATATTTCCTGGGTTTTCTTGAACGTTTTCAATAAAGGGAGAGAAAGGGTGCTGGACAATTTTAATAACAAAGAAAGAAGTCACAGATAGTACTACAGCCCTATTTTCAGAGTCCTTATACCCATACATCCGAATGAGCTGGAAGCATCAATGAAAACAGAAGTAATAAAAGTGGAAGTAGAGTGATTAAAAATATAGAGCTGGAAAATAACAGTGACATTCATGGGAAAATGTAACCCAGTACACCCAGGGAAACGTAATTTGAAACACAGACATTCAAAGGGAGGGAGAATCCTAGAAAGCAGCAATGCTGAAGGAGACCTCAGGGTCAAATTAGACATGAATTTGCAATACAATCTAACAGCATGACCAGCCAGTGCAGTTGTGCTGTAGAGAGAGGTGTATCTGGGAACGTGAAGGTCATCCTCTTTCCCGATGTGGCTCTGACCACACCAGGAGCTGGGTCTCTGGTCACTGGGAAGGAATTGAAAACCAGGGAGAGCTAAAGAAGGAGGAGAGAGTGGGCTGACATAGAGTGTCTATGGGCAGAAACACAATAAAAACACCAGCTCAGCACTTTCCTAAGGCTTCAGGAGCTGAGTAAGTACCTTTGCATTGGATCTGAAACGTTTGGGGGTGATTGCAGTTCGCCTTCTCCCCATGCTCAGAACCGCCCCAATGTGAGCCGCAGACTGCCCAAGACTTACAAAGTCAGCAGACGTGGGACTCGGTGCCCTCAGCTGGCCACTCACACTGGCTGGGAGCCCGCAGACCCCCGTGCCATGGGAAGGCTTGGCCGCAGAAGCTGGCCCCGACAAAGCAAAGGTGCAAATGGCAGCTCGATGGCCTTTACAGACGGGTGGGAGGAGGTGCTGCTGCTCTCCTTGCAGAGGATGCCCTCCCGGCCCGAGCAGTCACCAGGAAGATGTAGGCCGTATGCTGCTCAGCCAGAGGGAGATCAGATCTCCTACCGCTCAGGACCATCAGGCTGGGCTGAGGCCATGGGCCACCCCGCGCGCCCCTTCTGCCCCGGCATTGCCCCCGCAGAGGGAGCAGGAGCTGGGAGCCGCGAGGGACCGTGTGAGCCGGGGCCTGAGGCTGAGCCCGGGCACCGGGGAGGCGTCCCACCTCCCAGCCCCCATACCACGGCTGAAATGCATTTCACATTGACGATCTGATTAAACATCATGATGATGGGGAGCAGAAACCAAAATTCAAGACTGCTCCCTTCCACACTCCCCCAATAATTGTTCCATGAATAAATGAGGGAAAAAAAGGTTTAAATTCTTGAGTGAGCATGCAAACCTGTACCTCTCAGGACAACTGCTTCTAAAATGGCTCATCAGTTTGCAGCTGTTGTTAAACATTTGGAGCCATATTCTCTGGTCTGGTTGAGTGACACTGGTGAAAGGCAGGTGTACCGGGAAAGCGTGCATGGAGAACTACGACTTTCACACCTCCTTTACCCTGTGTCTCTCCGGGGACCGCTTTGCTCTCCTAGAGGAACTTAGAGAAGCCCTCTGACTGCAGCGCTCTTCCTAGGTTGCTCCAGCAGTGGCAAGGTAATGCCTTGACGCCTTCCTGTCCTGCGGACACCGGGGAAAGGGACAGCACAGGTTTCCCTGGGAGCCACAAAGCTGGCTCGAAAGCTCGGTGGAGCAGCGGAGCACTGTCGCAAGGGCCGGGCCATGGTTTGTAGCATCCTGCATGGGGAAAAACGCAGTTCTCAGAAACATGGGGGTTTTGTGTTACCGGAACTTTTAAAATGTTTGTTTTTCAAAAGCGTTCCGTCAAAGAACCTAAAATAGAATAAAGCCACTTGGTATTTTTAATCTGGTTTTGCCTCTTGCTTTCTGGTGTCTTTATCTCTATCAGTAGCAGACATTTGGCTATTATGCAGAAAAAATTTGAAATTCAACTGGGAACACAAGTTGCTAACTAAAGCCCATGTATGAAATTACAAATGACAGTTTATAAGGTCAAAACTCCTTTTCTTCAATATGACTACAGAGGTCTGATATGTAAGTTTAGACATGTACAATATAAAACTCTAATACTGTCTATCAAAAATTTTCCATATAGATGAGTGGATGATGTTTGCATATATGGAAGCATAAATAATATCCATCAGAAACCACTGAGGTTAATAGAATTCCAAAGGAGGCTACATATTTTAGGTCACTGAGGTCTGGTGAGAGGAATTATTGTGGGTTGACTTTCTTTTTATTGCTGTTATTAAGAAAAAAGTTAACAGTTCGAAGCCAAGCTGCAGCATGAAAAGATTTTTTATGTGCAGCCAAGTTATTAAGATGGTGAAGTAATATTTTGTCCGGTAGATGGCCAATTATGTCTTAGCGCAAACTGAAAAAAAAGTTAGAAAAATCTTTGCCTTGCCTTGCCTTGCCTTCCCTCCTCTTCCCAAATAACGTTTTGTGCTAGGTCCTGCCTCCAGCAAAATGCATTCACGTACAACCCTGGGTGTGACCAACAGCATAATTTGGCAAAAGCTCTGTAAATTACAGCTATTTCTCCACTTACTCCATCTTTCTCCAAGCCTAAGAAAAAGTTAATTAGATGATTGTGCATCAAATTCCATGTTTTGAATTCTGTTTTTCCCAGTGGCAGATGATTTTTATCTAGAGAATATAATAGCTAGTAGACGGGAGAAGAATGGCCAGCTATTATCAGTTTCTACACAAGTGGTATATCCTATGATTGTCTGACAAATTTAATTAGGATAATTCACCAGAAGACTAATTAAAAACCAAAAATAGTTTGCACTAGGTCCACCAGTTTTAATCTCTACCTTAGAGATCACATTTCATTCTGTCAAGCAACAGTATTTAACTAAATTAAATGAAATCCCACTCCATTATTGCTGAACTGAAGAAACCTTAGCCCAGTTTATTTTTCTGCTGTGCAGGCAAAGAAAGAGTCCTAACTCAGCTCTGCAATGGCAGTTCTGGAAAGCAATGCCCAAAAGCTCTCCAAATAACATTTTGCACTGAGTTTAGGCAGCTGAAGGACAACAGAGAAGCAGAAAGGAATAAGAGGATTGCAGACACCTAGTTCTTCCCAAGGGCTGTGCAAACACAAGCTCGTGGCTCCCCAGAAACGATACAAAGACATAAATGAGCATTGCCTGTGAGAAATGGTGTTACTGGTAGTTCTTTCTGCTTTTCCTTTCACCTAAGACCTAGATCTGCAGATTAAGTGGTCCTTTTGGCTCAGTCCCCTTGCACAAAGGTCTGCAGTCACAGCTCTTGCCCCACTCCATCATGGGCAGTTCGGGTCAGCATGGGGGTGGCTGCTTCTCTTGGGGGCTCTGCAGGTTTGGGCTGGCTTGAATTGGTGATCTGTGCCCTGGGTTTTGGGAGACTCTGAGCAAAGTATGTCCTATTAGCCAGGGAGGGTGAGAACCGAACCCTTTTCTCCCTCTGAATCTACTGAATACCTTTCATGGAGCTGGACTTTGGGAGGAGGTACAGTGACCCACCTGCAGTGGCCAGGGGAACCCACTGCTGCCCACCCTGGGATGGTGGGGACAGCCGGGGTGGGCTCCTGTCACTCGACCGGCGCCAAAGACACAGCACAGAGCTCAAGCAGAGCCCCGTCGGGTTTCCAGCAGCCAACGTGGGGAAGGGAGCAGCTCGTTCCTCCCACAGAAGATCCACAGGGGGAAGGTGTTTCATAAGGTAAAAATTCAATGAGCACATACCGAGTTTTGGAATCTAGTTAATTTTAGCTACTATCCTAACTGCTGAGTCTCCTGCTAATTCCTGTGGTATTCCCAATGCCATCTTCTGCAAATTACCCTGTGTGAACTACTCTGCCTGTGCCCTTTTGACTTTAATGAGATGCTGCACTGGGAGAAAGGTCATACTTCACAGAGCAGTCACAAGCTGGCGTGCGAGGAACGGCTCAGGAGTGTGATTTTTTTTCTTGCTCTGGTTGCAGGGAAGGCAGGAGACTCTCACTGTGGAGGCCACGTAATGGACTGAATGCGATGTATCATCGTGCACAAAATGGGGGGCGGGGGAAGTAACTTCTCTCTAATGCCATACAGAAGCACAACAGTAATTAAAGACAGCATTTTTCTAATTCATTTTCACCCTCCATAAAATGGGAATAAGATATCCACCATATCATTGGTGATATAAAGGTTATTTCCCTGATATTTGCAAAGGGCTTTCTGAGCCTCATTTAGAAAGTTTTGGAGATGCTGCAGTTGTTTTACTTCAACTCTGTGTTTATAAGCTAGGGCACTTTTTCTTCTTTCTTGTACTATCCTGGACACAAACAGCACGTCAAAGAAAAGAACTGTGAAGTTTTTTAAAATGAAAATCTCGTGGGTCTTGAACTGTTGTCAAGACTTTCAAGGCCCAAACTGCCAAATCAGGGTTTTTAATACATTCCCTTAAGATGTGCATTTTTACTTTGATATACAGATGCTGTTAAGTCACTCCTTCTGCAATAAACACCATGTTGTCCTTGAAGTACAACCCACGTAGACCACTATGGGAGTGTAGCCGCTCCACAGCCTCCCCATCCAGCTCCCTCCATCCCCCTATTGCAGAGGGGCGAGAACGGTCCCCCCATCTCCGGTCTTGCTTTGGGGCCCCAGGTGGCTCTAGAGAGGAGTGTGGCTTCAGGCACACATTCAATGCCTTTTCTCCACCAAAGGACCAAACCTCAACTCCAAGCCCCTTTACAAAGAGCAGCCTGTATTTTTATTCATGGTGTATTGCTGGGAGATCACCTCTGAAGTAAGCGACTTGGTGAGAAACACATGGTCAGACAATATCAGGAGCAAAAGCCAGATACGCCGTGCAGTGGGGTCAAGGGTCAGGGTTTAAAGGTGGACTCTCATCAGCTGACTTGCCTATTTTTAAAAATCTGTCTCCAAATGCTTTACCAGTACTTCTGAACCTTTTCCGTACTGTGAGATATTTTACAGTAAAGAGGAATTTGTAGCCTCCTTCCCACCAGCCATAAGCAAAAGGGGAGTTTGTCACGGTCTGCTAGAGCCCCAGTGGGGTCACTGCTGTTTAATGTGAATTACAGCATCGGATACCTGCTTGCCAGAGGAAACTGTACGAGGAGAGAGCCTGTGTCCACAGCCAACTTGGGAATGCAACGGCTTTCAAATTTTCTGTTGTTGCTTTTGAACCTGTATTCCTGTTCCTCAGTATTTTGCAGTCATGTCATTTTAACTCGAGCATGGAACTGACTTCTTTTCCAAGATATCAGTGACAATAGTAGTTGGTAGATAATGAGGTTATTAGAGGTATTGTTTGTTGCAGGATCAATCGCCAGATTTTATCAAATCTTAGAAAAAATTAAGTCGGGGGTGATTACGTTGCCTAGGTTGTTTTGTCTTCTTAGCAGCCTGTTTTCCTTTGATTCACTTTTCATACTGAAGTTCCTCTTTCCTGCGCAAATCCTTCATTTGAGTTGTTTAAAGCATTTCACTTATTTGTTTTTTTCCTGTACATTAGTTCAGGAAGCATTGCAGTTCTTGATAGACCATTTTTTCTGTCTCCGGAGGTTTCTTTTGAAAATCAGGAGGAAAATAATGTCCTGCCTTCCTGATATATTCTGAAAGTATCAAATTTTTAGAGATTACTTAGGATATGCTTTTTATTAATAGGATCAGGAGAGGCAGCTTCCTAATGATTAGAATTTATGGTTTTATCTGAAAGCATTGTTCTCACTAAAATCTCTCTAATAGCATGTTAAATTATAAAAACATTAATTAGATCATTAGATAAATGGACATTAATCCTCCAGCTATGTGTAATGCACCCTTTGATGTACCCTGCTTAGGAGCTTTGGGTCTGTCCAGCATTTCCTTTTCCCCAAGTGTATTATTTTTCCAATAATTAATGCAGGTATTTTGCTGTGTTTCTTTAGTGTTACTGTAGGAGAATAAGGTTCTAGTTGAGTGGAAGTCGCTAAAAGAGCCAGTTTCCAGGGCATGAAACCCTTTCATTTAAAGGGGCAGAGGTCAACTCAACAAGAAGTTGAGTCATGCCAAAAGCAGGACAAGTGTATCCCCTGGGAGGGAGCGAGCGAGAGTGAGCGGGAGAACGTCGCAGAGAGGAATTCCCCGCCTGGGGAAGGTGTTTTGGTCTGGAGTGGATTGTGGGTAGTGATGGATCACCAGAGCCTACTGGATTTTCTTCATCAATGCTAATCTTTGGCAAGCATGGAAATAGTCGTTAAATCATTTTATAACCATAAAGCAGTTCATATCCAGCTTCTGGACTTTCTAGTGCGTGTTCTCTAATTAAAACCAGGGAAATTTGTAATGCTACTTATAACAACATATCATTACTGTATTTTTTCAGATGTCTCCAATCAATAACAATATCGGAGGTCACACAGATTCCAGTGTGTGTATTTTGCAATCATTCGTATTTTTTGTTGGTTTGCAGTATTAAAGAAAGCACATGTACAGTGCTTTCCACAGAATTGTTAGATGATCTGGAGAGAAAGAGGAAGAGTGAAATTAATGGGATTTGTTTTTATAAAAACTTCTGAGGGATTTCTGTTTGTTCACCTGGTGCTACTTTGCCTCCAACCTGTCAGCATCATCTGAAAGAAAGTGCATAAACATGCATGCATGCATGTGATAGGAGAAAAGGAACAAGGTGACAGTACTTCATCGGGCTGCATCCTCTACAGTACATGCATTAGAAAATAAAAATTATTTCAGAGATTTCACCCACTTTTTTTCTAAGAAATACAGCAACGTAAGTACAGTATGAGTTGAAGAAGCAGAAAACTATATAGTACTATGTATTATTTTTATGACCTTTACACTGCATTTGCACTTAATATGGGATAATTTACTTGATTATGCAAAGGTGAACAATAAACACCTCCACGCAACGTAGGCTGTGGCAATACAATTTTTACGAAGGTGTTTACGAAGGTTTTAAGAAGTGCTGACTGCAGATTGCAAATGTGATTGATGGTTGTGGGTGCAAGACATGTATTCACAGATAACGTTGAGTAGTTGATTATACGTTCTCATTTCCTACTGACTGCAGGCTGCTTCCCTGGGACATACTCTTTTTGGCTGTTTGAGAGGTTTTTCTTGAGGAAAGACCTCTACAATAGCCCAGAAAACTGAATCAGAGCTTGGTGATAAGAAAACGCTGGTAGATAATCTTAGACCATGACCTTAAGATTTTACAGTACCTTGAGACATTTTATACCACAACCAAGTGTTTGGAGGTTTATTTCGTTTTTGTTAATCACCCAAAAATGTGAATGCTCATTCCGCAGTTTATAGGACCAGACCTATACTGCCTTGGTCTGGATATTGGTCCTCCAACACCATGGAAACAGACTTTCTCATGAGATTTTTTTGTCATAACCCATTCTGCCTCAAGTTTTCTCGTCTCGCAGTCAGCCATTAACCAGCCAGTCCATTGTTATTAAAATAAAAAACTCTCCTCTTTTAGTCCAAACACCAACAATATCGCCTGGTAACATTCAGCAGACTTTGAGCTGCAACCTGCCAGTGCATTCCTGTTGCGTAATGCATTCACAAATTCCCAGTAGATTTTAATTTACCCTAGCAATGCCTAGACTAATTCACGCACAGCACATTGTAATGCAAATGGAATGGTTGAAATAGATCACACGTCTCTCTTCCATCTCAATTTCGGTCTAATGTATCATTGCAGCTTATTCTGTAAACTGTTGAAGCCATCTTCATTCAACTGTAAACTAAAGAGACTAGATGTCTATCAGATGAAACCAAAACAGTTCTTGATTAATCACAACCTCTTGACCTAATGAGTGATAGCTGTGTTAGAAATGTTGTCATTATCTAAAAGGAGTACCCAAACGTCCTGCAGATCCTAAGCAAATTGACTCTCTTCTATTTATAAACAACATTGGAAGATGAACTCCTGGGTTTATACTGGAAAAGGGACATCATTCATTTTTATCCAACATACCTGCTTTTAGTGATATTACCCACACACGTGGGTTTTAGAAAATCTTAACAACTGAAGTGGTTTATATGCTTTTAAGACTAATTTTGAGGTTTATGTGTACATTCATCACACTGGAGCTGGGTGCTCAATATATACCTAAAATGCATAGTATTAATAGTACAAGTTAAAGTTCCTTCTTAGGCTTTCTGTTAGATGCTAAACATCATTAGCGCTAGATATGGAATTCTGCCTTTCCAGCGTTTGTATAAATGTTATTTGCTGTGCTGAGAGCATTTTTCCAACATGTGAAATGCGCATCTCTTTATATGCATGACAAAGTGATGAATCTTTGAAAAGCCAGTTTTTAAAGCTACGTATTGCCAGTTTTTTGATTAACAATCTGGTCACTTGCAAGTTAAGATTCTGTTATAGAAAAAAGCAAATTATGTACAGATTTTTTTTCCTGTGCTTTTAAAATATTGCCTGTTTCTTTCTACATGTTGTTCCAATGAAACCTTGAGAGAGAAGAGGCCTGGGTTGCACATGTCCCTAATGATTTACAATTCTTCTTTTCCAACAGATGCCTATTTGTTATGATATTACTTTTAAGTCCTAGCAGGTATAGTAGTTCTTACTCCTATTTAAAAAAAAAAAAAAAAAAAAGAAATTACTGTATAACTAGTTCTTGTGCCAAGAATAAATATGAGGTCAGTCACAAGTTTCTGTTTTGGAAAATAACTGCAACTTAGTGTAACTAAAAATTCTCTGTCAGTAAAATGAACAGCAAAATCCATTCTATGTTTGTAAATTATCGACGTTATTCATTCTGGGGTGAACGAAAAGCATTAAATAGCAAAGGCAGGAAGCCCTTCTCAGGCTGTGTGGATCACACGGTTAGATCTGCTGGTACGCGCAGGGTCCCAAAGCAGCGCAGGTAGGAGTGTTGTGCCCCACCCCGGCGCTGCCATGGCTTGTTGTACCAGCCCTGGGGGCAACCCTGCTATACAGGCTGGGCTTGGGGTTGGCTTTTTTGGGGAAGATGCTCTGAAGTGAGCTACAGCATCCTCCATGCCACCAGCAGGAGCGTGCGGTCCAGAGTCAGCAAGAGCACCAGGATTTAAAGCCTCTCTCTCACCTGGCAGTGGAGTTAGAGATTAACACCTCGCCAGGAGCCTATGCACAGGCTGCAGAAGACTTTCCTATTTCTCCCTGGTGCTTTTCTTTTTTATATGCCCAAGGATTGCATTAGCTTTTTTGCCGTTGCCCTGAGGCTGCCTGTTGAGGCAATTATCCACGATGACCCCATAATCCTCCTCTGAGTTGTTGTTTTGCAGGATAAAATCTCCCATCCTCTAAGAAGAGACTGTATTCCTCAGTCTCCCATTTAATACCTGGCATTTAGATGAATGAAAACACACCCTGTCAGATCATGACCGTTTAATCAAATGATCCATGTCACCCTGCAATAGTATTTTTCCTTCTCAGTGTATTTTGCCTCACAGATCTGTAAACCCTGTGCAGATTTTACCAGCAAGGACTCTACAACAGTGTTCAGACCTTTCATATAAATTCCAAATAGTGCTAAACTGAGAGCTGGTCCTACTGGAATCTCACTGGGAACATTGTCTGATATTTCCTTATTATCAGCCACACTTCAGACATACCTGCAATCCTGTTTTTAATTAATGTAACCTGTGCTTTTTAATTCTAATGTTACATGACACTAAATCAAATGCCTTGGAGAAATCAAAGTATACTATAACAATGCAGTTGTCTTTCATAAGTAGAAGTAATTTTATGAAGAAAGGAAAAAGAAATAACTTCATCTGATGGGGCCAAATTTCCATGAGATCATAACAAATAATGTTAGTCTTATTTTTGTCCTTAATTCTTTATTGAACCCCAGTGGACCATTCCAATCTTTCATTAATGATAACTCATCTAAAATTCCTCAGCCCTAAAAGCATCTGTCTGTAGTTGCTCTAATATTTAAGTTGTTCTGATATTGAATATTTCCAGTCTTCTGGGCTCCTGAAATACTTGCTGCATCCAAGTTCTTTACATGGTTATAAAGAGTTTAGTTAGTGCTTCCTGGCTACTGGTGTACCAGGAAGTTTGACTGAATGATCTGAAAGTCCCTTCCGACCATAATTTCTGTGAAATCTTTGAAGCTGACTTTGGCAATATTACAAAGGAAATCTGTAAGGAATGATGAACCGTTCTTTACCAAGACTTTCCACTGTGGTTGTGCCTGCAGCATGAGGAAGCAAAACTTTGTTCCTTAGGATTTTATCTTCACCATAGTCATTTCTCGCGGCCGAATCTATTCTTCATAACCTTCCACAGCATCACTAGAATTACAAGTCAAGAGTAGATTTTATGTGATATGTTATACTAGCCTTCACAGGCAAAATTAAGTTGCATAGAAAATGAGTTTCCTGAGGTGCATTGTTTTATGCTGTCAGCATGATAACATACTCATACTGCTCAAACTCTAATGGTGTTAGTTTTGTATTACAGTATTTTTCCCTTTACCATTGCAACATACTAACTAGCAACAAAAAAGAGTTAATTCTTTGTTCAGAAATGAAATTAATTGCTCCTACTTTTTTGTTATTTATATCATAATATATAGGCTATCAATAGAATAATATTATATACATTTATGTAACATAATATGTGTCATACAATTATATATATGCAAATATATAAAATACATATTATACACATATAATAAATAATATATTAGATCTATTAGCTACTCTGAGGATGTATTGATGCTGCTATCCATACTGTGTCTGAAGCTTGAAGATATTTCCCTAATCAGGCTGTGACCAGGTAGGTCAGGGAAGGGCAGAAGCTTCTGCATGGACTTTGCAAGACTACCGAGTTCTCCGCAGAACTGTTCAGCTGCTGATGTACATACTGGTATGAATTCAGTACTGCTTAACTTATATGGGACAAGCTGTTGCAGTATAGAAGTGTGAAGCTGTTTTGCCAGGGTCCATTGTCAGGGGCAGGGGACTGCTTATCTGCACTGGTTTAACCAACCTTTATGGCCTGATGCTTTCATGAGCTGTGCTTGCCCCCAAGAAAGGTCCTCCTGAAACTCAGCTCAAGTTCTAAGATTTCAGGCTAGTAGATGGACTGACATCTGGTCCCCATTTTTACATTCTGCTATTAACCACGCCAGCAGAAACCTCCCTGGATCAGTGAATTTCATGTTGAATCAGTAGTAGGTAATTTCAGTAGGTACCAGGGGCATGTTTATATGACCACACCTCACGTGACATAATGTGTCTAGTATTGATTATACCTATCACAATGCACTGAAAAATATGCTGCTTTGCATTGTTTTGCTGAATCCACGTGTACACTAAGCTAACTAGTCCAAGATGAAGAAGTACTAATATTCAGATTGTGTTGCAGAAAAAGAAAAATTCCCCAGATAACGTAAAAGCTCTACTCACTGGGAGTACACAAAGTGTATTGCTGAGGGGGCTGTTAAACAACGCCAGCTGAGTCCCAAAACACCGGTCTCTTTGACAAGCTGCTCAGGCCCCGTCTCTGGTAGCACAGATGGGACAGCAGCTCAAAGCAGGCTCCATGGAGCTGGGTCCCTCTTTGCTAAGTAATAAACCAGTCACCCTAAACCTCTGGGGAGCCCAGCACTGAGGTACCCTGGCACTCTGTGTGACTCCTATGGGCTAGGTAAATGAAACTGGCCATGGCCTGCTTGCTCACTGTCCTCGGTAGGCAGCAGCCTGGGCTGGCTTGAACCCATGCCGCTGAACTCCTCTCCTCCCTGCCAAGCAAGCCATGTTTCCCCAGAGGGGCCTTATCTCCAGAAAACACCTCTCACCAAAACACTCCCCTGTACCAAGCCTGGGGATTGCCTGGGCACTGGCCCAAAAAGCCTGGACAAATCCTGTGCTATATAATGCTAATATATAAAGCTAATATAATGCTAATAATAATGCTATATAATGCTAATAATTAAACACATGGACCGCTCTGGGAAAGTGGTTGACCCCTAAATCTAATAGATGAGCTGTAAGATCTAACCAGGCTTATTAGCCCTCTCTCACAGATGGCCATATTGGGCTTGTGTTGATGCTAAAGTTAATCTGGTTTCTGCACTCTGCTCCTTGGGTCTCCAGGCTGAAGGAGCCCTGGTTATCTCAGGTGTTGCACCAAACCTAAGTTAGCTCTTTGAGAAGCCCATTCAGGATACGAAGTGCTTGGAAATGTCTGAGTTAATGGATTTTCAGGAGCTATCTTTGATCCAGCAGGGCCAGTGATGGGTTAAATTAACATAGGCACATGCTGAATATATTTGGAAATGTAGAAAGCACAGTGTTCCCCAGGCTTCTGAGATCCAGGAGTGTTGTGTGGAAGATGTGATGGCTTCTGCACAAAGTTGCCTTGAGACCCCAGGATTTCACAGTTCAATCCTCAGTCTACATGCAAGAGGCTATATCGCTGGGGCATCTGTGTCGGGCTGTGCCCCGGTAGATGGCTTTCCCACAGACGAGTTAGCTCCATGCAGAACCATCTCTGGAGCCTCTCCACACATGATGCAGTTAATCTGCAGCCTAGATAAATCTCTGAAAAATAATCGAGAGTCGATCATACTCTGATTCTTTGTAACTGATGTTTAATTGGTGCAAGAATACAAGACAATATCACTCCCACTTGTCCCTGTATAAATCTGGAGGAAATCCACTTCTTTAAGTGGAGTTAGAAGGCAGCTTACAGTCTCTTCACAGAAGGAGAGTTGGGAGAGTAGATCCTCTAGACATTTAGCTCCACTTTAGCTCCATGATTTGTCTGATGGAAAGAACAGTTCAGGTGCAGACAGTGGGGGTGGAGGGAAATCATGTTCTCTATTACCTACACATCTCTAATTTCAAGCTCCAATTTTTGGAAGTAAAATAATTTGCCCCCCACATGGTATCTGTTTCTGGAACTTATTATCTGCTTTGTTAAGTTCAGATGGCATTCAGATAAGGGTAATTTAATTAGACATCTTAGTAATCATACATGCATACTTACTGCCACAGCAGGGGGTGGCTTCTTCAAAACAAAACCCTTCACATATTACTTAGGACAGAATGTTTTCCATGAAAGATTTCACATTGTGTGCATGTATGTGTATATCACCTCCTTTTTCTCAAGAGTTCATATCACGTGGTGTTTCCCCTTTGAAGATTTTCATGTTGTTTGGGAATATCCCTACCTAGAAAAACTTGCTGTGCTTAGGAGGTGTTCCTTTGAGAAAATGGTCATTTTAGACTGATGCTCCCCTTTGAAGACAGCGACAACATCGGGGGGTTGCCTCCGAACCAGAAATTTTCCCAAGCCTGGGAGGACACTTCCCTGAGATTGCAGGGCATACATGCAGAAGATATTTCTTTGGGAATCTGGCCGTTGCAGAGGTGTTCTCACTCACTCCATGCTGCTTTGCAGTTTGCAGTGTCATCATATTTTCCATCTGAAAATCCAGGGAGAACAGCATGTTTACAATAGTTCCATTAGGAATAGCTTGGGAAAGTGTTTAGTGGGAGAGGTCCAAAAGTAAGTGGGAAATGGGATTATGGCTTGTGCTGCTGCTTAGTATTTTGCCTGTTCTCATATTTGCAGATCTGCTTCAAACTCTGTCTGGCAATTAGAATCAGGCTGATGCCCAACAGATGAACTAATTAAAATAAATGAAAATTTGTATGACTTAGTTCTGCTGAACTTTGGGGAGATTAAAAATTTTGAATTTAAAGTGAAATCCAGCTTCTGCAAATAGCCCATTCTTTGGAAAACAACCAAACTAAAACCTTTCTGTAAACTTTCCTAACATTTTGAGTGCTCAAAATCTGTATTTGAATTTGAGGCTGCAGTCAATATCTGGGTGAAAGAGCAAACGTGTTGCGCCGTAAACTTCCTAAAAGCAATTGTATAAACTTGAAACAACTTATTCAGGAGAAAATGGTTTGCAAAAGAAGCACAAGTGAAAATATTTAGGTTTGGCTGAAGTAGCTATGAGCTTGATCATTATACGGGTACCATGCAAGTAAATAGCTTGTGGGTGGGTCTAAAGCCAATGTGAACATTTAAGTGGAAAATACTGCCTATGTGGGTATGGAAAATAGCCCACTTAAACTATAATTATACTGAATATGTGCAAATAAAACCTGAATAAAACACCTATATAGAAAGCGTATTTCTCCTCTATTTCTCTGGGTATGTTCTATGTTATTCTCACAGTCCTAGGACAGACAGGATTATACTGTGTTCATATTAATAGCTTGGAAGTAAACAGCATACAAAGAAGTAAATACACATACAAAATAACAGTGGAAGAAAAAAAGATGTGCAACTGAAGTTGGATCAGATCTAACAGGCTGTTACAACTTGATTCACTTTGCTGAGTAGGAGGCTGAAATTACTGACTCCTTTTTTAAACAAGTCAGCAAGATATTATTTAAAAGAGAGACACTGGTGCATTGGAAAATCTATTCGTTTCTCTTACAGTTCTTTTGGGGATGGCATTAAACCTGTTGATTAAGTTGATTAAGTTTCTCTGCAGTAGCCAGTTGGGGTAATGGGGCTGAACTCAAGAAATACTGGAATTGGGGAGGTTTCATTTCCGATTCTCCTTTCTCACGTCCCTCCTGCTCCCAGTGCTCCCACAGCAGGATGAGAAGAGACCTGGTGGAGTATACTCTCTGTACTGGCTCTGCTTTGGTTTTAGCATCTCTTTTGCTGTGGAAATCCACATCTGTGATCTTACAGCAATTTCTGGCTGTGACACACAATGGCTCGAATAGATGGTGCAAACTTGTTCTGTTAGTTTTTGTAGCGCAGGATCAGGCCCTTACTTACAAGTCAAGACTGACTCTGACTTGTGCTAGGATTTGCCTGAGTTTTCCGAAGAACAGAAAAATCATGTCATGAATTTGGTGCAAACTTGTTAGGTTATAGATCAGACCTCTCAGCTGTACTGCTGAGCTGCGCTTTTCCAAGTGATGCAAGTCTCACATGTGGCATGAACAGCATTAGCTAGCTGCCACCACACAGCAAGCATGGAAACCAGGGATGGGAAACCTCCCTAAGGTAACTAGCTTTACAACACTGCTTCCATTTTTCTGTTACCTCTTGGTGTCACACTAACTTCTGAAGGTAAAGCTGTTAAGCATGCAGGAGCAGAAGTCAGTACTTGCAGGACGCAGCCTATACAATTTCAAAGAAATAATAATCTCATGTCCACTGCAGCGCAATGCTGTCAATCTCCAGTTTCGTCCTTATTCTGCAATGAAGCAAAGGTGTTATCCTCCACGTGAATGATGAAAAAGGATACACAATGCATCTGAGCAATTCTCATAGTGTCAAATACTGACATGACTAAGCAGGAGGCAAGATGTGGATGAATAATATCTTATGAAATGCACTACTTGGTTGACTAATAAAGAGACCCTAGAGCATTAACATCCATAATGGCATTGGTTTTATAGTACTCGAGTCATTGCAGAAATAGGCCTGTATATATGCTATTCCTTTCTTAGAAAACTACTGTAATTCATTCGATGATTAGTTCCCCTTTTCAGTCAGTGGAATATTCCTTCTCACCTTTCTCAGATTTTGTGGAGGGTGCTAACATCTCATACATAGAGTCCTTAAATCATTGCCTGTTCTCTGCTGTCTGTGAGGACATCTTTACTGGAACAGTGTTTTGCTTTTATTGCTGCCAGAATCTTTATTTCTTATCTTCATCTGCAACTTTTAAAAAAGTTAGCACCACATAGTACCTGGGGACTGATAGTACAGACATTTCACACTAATATCCATTTGTTGCATTTACTTTTTGCACCAGTCCTGAGAAGTTCTGTCTCACGGATTCACGAGGATTTAGGATCTCCTCTAGTGCCTGATGCAATAACCACACTTGCTTATGGGACATGCTAAGCTTTTGTGCAGACATTGCAGATACTGTGGCTCCCGTGTGTTTGGGAGATGCACACTCCATGCTAAGGAAATGATAGTTTATGGGGTGAGCACCAGTGGGCAGATTTAGAGAAGGTGTTTGCATCAGGGCCCATGTCACTTACACTATGTCACTGGATAAAGTTAAATATCTTCCTTTTTGAAAAAGATGCCATGTGTCATTCTTGTTTATGAAAAAAACTTGAATATTTTACCTGGAGTGAATTCCACATCGAAATCTTTGAAGTCTAGGTATCTTCCTCGGATATGCATATGGACAATAACTTTTGATTGAACTGACAAAACGATGAGTGGGGCAAATATTCTGGCCTGTCCTATTCAGTAGGTAAAGTTAAGTCATCCTAATGCCCCTTTCTGACCTTAAAGTTTGCTAACGTGCTTGTATTTATCACAAAACAATATGTGGGATCAGTCAGAAGCTAAAGGGGAAGAATTTAAAGGTGAGTTCAGGAAAGTGGTAGCTCATAGGAAGAATGAGAAAATCTTGGAGTGAGGATGACTACGGCAAAACAGAAACCAGCCAGATATGTGTAGAAAATGTGATGCAGACAGCTTTTATATTGGGTTTGTAAATGGAGGATGGAAATGTTGGTCTCACAGAGGAGACAGAATGTTCCTTTTTCCCTTTACAGCCCCTTTTTCCCTCAAAACACAGGAAGAAAGTGCTTAGGAGAAGGAGAAAGAATTGTGGTTGTAAAGAAAGTGATTAGGCAAGAACAGGGCACTGAATTCAGCATGGAGGACTCTTCTCAACTCTTTGAAGTTATACAGATGTAGGGTAGCAGCAGTGAATCAAACCCAAGCAGAGGCAGCCTTCTCAATGTTGCAGTTTAACATTCTCATGTGGTTGCTACTGGTTCCAGATGGCAATTAGATATTGGAACAGAGTAACAGGGCTTCTGCTTGTCCAGCAGAAACCAACTGAAGGATTTTAATGGGAACTTGTATTTCTACTGAAGTAAGTATGAATTCTGGCAGTTAGAGCAACAGACCCATATGCTTTGGTAGCGTAAATTGGCAAGACTGATGGAGCTACAGCAATTCACACCAGCTGAGATTCTGACCTATTATAGTAGATTTATACAATAACCACCTCCCTGTGCCAAAGATTTCAGTATTTCAGAAGTGGTAATATTGTTGGCCGATCCATGGACAAGAAAAATGAGGAAGAGAAACTACAACTTGCAACAAAAAATTCTCCCAAAGGTCAGTTCTTGGAAGCAAAGTAAACTTGCTTTCAAAAGGAAAATGAAGGCATGGGCCAAAAAAAGGACCTCTTCATCTGAACTTTCTGACTTGCTTTTGGTCTTTCTTCAAAGGCAAAAAAAGTTAACATAAAAGCTGGTATCTTCTTTTCTGGTTTGTTCTGGCTCTTGTGCCACACCCTTCATTAGCAGGATCAGATTGCTATCCAGCAGCACATTAAAGCAATGTATCACGTGTGGTTCTTGCCCTCTTTCTCTCCCTAGAAAGAAGTTGTGCACAGATTTGTATAAAAAAACTTTTTTGATGTTTTATTATGTGTTTAGTAGGGAAGTAAGGTTGGGGGAGTTTCTTTTGCACTTAGAAGAAACATTAAAAGGTACGTGGGATTTTTTGGTGTAACAAGCATTCCTTCTAGTCTTAGACTGGTTTCCAAAAGATCTGTCCCCCACCAATAGGTTAATTCTTCTGTAGCTTCTTTTCAATACTGTCAAAAACCTCAAAAAAGATGAAGATGTAAATATGGACTAAGCTATTCGAGATGCATGAGCTCAGAAGAAAGTTACCAGGAAAATGGTCAGCTTTACAATGAGCACCCTAAAAGCTGGGTCCTGCCAGTTTCATTTGCAGAAAAGTGTGGTCCCATAGTGACTATCTTCACTGAAACTGGTGGCAGCAGTTAGGTAAGTAGTAAATCCACAAAACAACTTGTGGACCTTCTTGCCACTGTTGGTACAGAAGTCCTCAACACCCATGAATCTGCAGATGGCTATATTTCCAAAATGAAACTTCCCCTAACACAGAAAGTCTAACCCAGAATGATCCAAGTTGTGATGGCACAAGCAGTCTGACACCCGTCTCACCCTTAAGCCTCATCAGTATTTACTGGTTGCTAGTCTCACCTGAAGGATGCTTTCAAACTGGCATCTGAACACATTCATGCTGAACTATATAATAATTTCACCCATGAAATAGCAGATTGAGAATTCAAATTCTTTCTCAGGTGCTTTGAACCCATGAGTTGCAGAGAGGTTCTCAAATACCAGGCAAGAGGGCGTTCTCGGATTCAAGGTCTCCTTCCACAGACTTTTTCACTTTGCCACCATAAACATTAATTAATCCGTACATGGATACAGTGAAAAGGTACCTGTCACTTATTGGATAGGGTACTTTTCAATGTGGGAAGAGTATCTTAACTGGAGCAGCAGCCTCTGATCCAGGTCTCCTCACCTTCCTCAACAAGTGACTCAGGCACCAGACTACAGAGTCATGTCCTCTCTCTTCCTCAATCATTGATATTTAATATTTTAAAGAAATTGAAGCAGCCTTCTCCAGAAGAAATGACAGTATCCTGCCTACAGATACGTTACAGGTCATACCAAGGGCAGTCTACTGGGAGTGAGGATCTTTTTAGGCAGAGAGGTAATAATCTATATCTCCTGTATTTCAGGGAACTGCTTAAACTTCCGTTTGGGAAAGAAATAGAGGCTCTTGTTGCTATAGCTTCATTCAGCTACATTCAGGGAGCAAGAGCCATTATGGTCACCTCCCACCAGGGGAGGTTCAGGACTGAGCATCCTCACCTGAGATGGGAGCCTACACATGGCCTTGGCAGGGGTTTCAGCTGGCCACCAGGCTGTTCCCTACTCAAGGGGGTAGCTTTCGTGAAATCTGGTGGTAAGCACCTACACAGGCACTGTTGAGGAGTTTCAGTCCTTAATAACAGACAATCCATTTTCTTAGACAGCAACATGCCTAAATACATGATCATGTCAAGCTGGGAAAAAAGCTGCAAGATACACTCTTTTCCCAGTGACAGCATTATCAAATAGACTTTGTTGCACAAACAACAAAAACTATTTTTAAACAAGCAAAAACCATCTTATGCCACTGAGATGCACTCCCCCTTTCAGTTTTTCAGCATCTTGTGGCAACAAGTTCCACAGGTTAACTGCTTGTTGTGCATTGTTTTTTAAATATACTGGAAATATTTCTGTTTTCCCAGTTCTTGTCTTCCCAGGATGGGAAGAAGGACCTTGAATTTAATGCTTACACAGACAGCTCCCTACCACCCCAGCAATGCATAGTATTCAGGATTCAAGATTTAGGCTTTTTTACAGATTTGTATACAGCATTTTCTACCTTGTTTTCTATTCCTTTCTCGACGGTTTTTAACATTCTACTTGTTTCTCTACAGCTGCTTAGCGCTGAGCTGACATTTTCATTGAACTACCCACAAGAACTACCAGGTCTCTTTTTGAGTGGTAATAGCGAATCTAGAGCTCATAACTGAGTATGTGCAATTAGGGTTCCTCGCCCCATGCGTATTACTTTGTATTTGTCTTTCATAAGCACTGCTATTACACCACGATCATCTGTCAACCCTACAAAGTCTCTGGCAGAATTTCTGCATCTAACGCTAACATGTTTGAAAAAAAGGATTTTATTACTACGTTTTTATGCCTTTAGTGTGTTGTTCCTTACAATCTTTTTGGCCAGCTTTACTATGAGTTACCATTTGACTTGCTAAAATTTATGTTCTTTTCTATTTTCCTCATTGCTCCACATGAGCTCCACTGTTTGAAGGATTTCTTTTTACCCCAATTAGCTGCCCTTACTATACTATATAGTCATGCTGCTTTTTTTTGTGTGGTCCTTTAAGGTTTGGTTTCTGAGGGTTTTTTTGGATACGTAATGTACAATTACTCTGAGACTTTAATAGTGTGTATAAACATGGGATCTGCAAATTTTTATTCTTTTGGTTGCTCCTTTTAAATTCCATTTTAACAAGATTTCTCATTTTTATGTACTTCACCCTTCTGAAGCTACAATTTTGGTTGTTTGCTCCTGTAGGAATGTTGATTTCAAGTATTTTATGGTCATTCTTAAAGAGTGGTCCTTCATTTTGAAGCAGGCCCCATGTATTGTTTAGGCCTAAATAAAAAATTGCTTCTTCCCCCACGGATTAGCCTGCTAGTTGCTGCAGGAAGCAGTCGTTTATGGGACTAAAACTTTAGTCTTCTGCCACAGACCTAGCTGAACGTTTATCCTATAGGGATGCCTGAAGTGTTTCTGAAGGTCTTTCTGAAGAAGTGGTGTGCAGTAAGGCTCTTTGAAGCTATAGGAAGAGTCCTGCGTGAAACCTAAGGCTTTACCTTGCACATTTCCAACTCGTTCACAAGGCTGCTGCACTGGCAAATATCCCTTCCCTATGGTATGAGCTATCACCTCCCTGCTCACTTGATTTCACTAAAATCAACAACAGTTGAATAAGCAACAGTCTTAGTTTTATGAGTCTCTGAAACCAGAGGATAGCCCAAGCGCTTTGGTTTCAAGCTGTCTGGTTAGCGTTGTCTAACTCTCTAGTTCTGCATTGGGACCTTCAGCTTCGATGGATGGATGGATGTACAACACGCAGTATGATTCACTGTAAGTGAGTAGTTTCTGCACCCCACTGAACCCTGCCTATGAATTAATCCAGACTATTGCCAAATCTCTAGGACTTCAGAGGAGAGCCTGTGAAGTGCTTGAAGTAAAGAACACTTTTTCTTTACTACCTTAATAGATTGACTTTTTCCTGAAAAACATTTTAATCAAAATCAAAAGAATAGCGGCTTGTTTTTTCTTTTATACCATTTTCATCCCAAATTTATGACTGCAGTATTTGGAGGGGGAAGAATGTTTGTATTGCATGATGTGGAGCAGACATCACACAAATTAGTCTAAACAAAAACACAGTGATGACATATTGCTTCTTTTACTTATTTCTGCTAACAGGAGTTATTAATTTTAGACCTAAGCAGACAATATGCATATTCTTGGAGTCTGCTTTACTGCAGGCACTTTATTTGATACGCACAACTATTAAATTTGCAAATTGCCTAGAAACTACTGCCAAATAGCAATCAAGCAACTGAAAGAACACGGCATATCCAATTGGGCATCTGCAATAAAAAGGATGAATGTTTTCTCTGTTTGGGTATATGCTTGAACTGTGAGGATACCAGCTCTGTGCAAACTCTCCTGTATCCCGTTTGCAAAAGATCTCAGAAGATGAGCCTTGAAGTTTGGTGCCCAGGGGCTCTAAAGAGTCAGCCTGGTTGATCCGATGGCTCTCCATACCAGGCTTTGATCTTTCAATATATAAACTCTGCTACTGCTACACTGCAGAATCCTGTGGAAATATTCCTTGTAGCGTGAGAATTATTGAGCGACAGGGACAGGAGGAATGAGGGAAAAGGCAGTTCCTCTGAAGGGGTTGATGTTACCACCTCTGTATGGTTACAGTGGCAGAAAAATGCCATTTACCTTCTCTCGACGAGAGAGCAAGGAGGCATAGATTGAACTCCCAGCATGTGAGCACTTGTCCCAAAATCACAGGGGTTTCTGAAAAGCGAGCACATCTTAACGTCTTCGGTAGGACTGCAGCCGATATACGCTTCCTCTGGCAGTTGTCACTAACTCATTACAAGTGCTGGCTGAAGCCTGGGAAAATTAGCTGGACTCAAGCTGTGGTAATGAAATACTGAAGATGATTTATGTGTCTTGATGGCTCGTATTTTGCACAGTTCTCTGGTCCTGTCCTCTAGACTTAAAGATCGTCATTGGGCTATTATTTTTCACTTTATTAAAAATAATTTCAAACCTCTGACAACTTTCAGGGATAAAATAGGTCAGTGTGATACAGCAGGACACAGGTCTGATTCTGGCTTGGTGTAGGCAGACTCTTCCAGACTGGTCATGGAGCTTCTTGGCTTTCTGTCTAAATTAACATGCAGTATCTGTTCTCAGTTTATTCTGCTGGTGCAATCTCAGAGGCAGGAATGACTGTAAAGGGTGACACACTGCCTGGACAAGGACTTACTTCAACTTGCATCCTTGTGAGAGGAGGGGGTTGGATTGAAAGTGGAAAGGAAAAGATGGATTGAAAGTGAAAAGGAAAAGGTACTGATGAAGACCAGGAGTCTGACATCCTTTACTGCACCCCTATACAATCAATGGTTTAGAACTGTGAGCTCATGGTCAGACACAGGATTATTAGCAGTGACTTCTGGCTCTTGGGCTGAAATGGTTATCCTGCCTTGAAGCAGGCTGTGCAGATATTTCTTTTAAAGTTTGGAGTTTATCAATAGTACTGTAGATACCAAGAGGCCCCAAAGAACTGTGGCTTCCAGCATAAGCATCACTTGGAAACTAGTAGATGGGCTCTTTTTGGATTCATGGACTTGATTTCTCTTGATCTGCCTGTATTTGTACACCAAAAAGTCTAGAGAAGTTTAGAGGCTTAAACTGTGCCAAAGGTATAAAGAACTATCTGAAAACTATCAAAAAATCACATATTAGAAGTACAGAAGTGTTTTGTATTACACCACGTTCTTTGGAACAAACCATGATAATAAAACATTAAAACTTCTGTAGTTTGCTGTTTTAAATGTATATTTATTGTTTGGTATTAATACTATCCTGTCTTATTAAATGGCTATATCAAGACACATGTATGATTAAAATTAACCACAACTGGATTGTGATTTAACAACTGAATGAGTCATAACAATCAAATTTTATTATTTTGTCATTTTAAAACACAAATTGGGTTTATTATAATTAAAATGCTAATATTTTTCCATGGGTATGTGCCAAAGTATGGATATTAGTTAAATCTTAATGGTTTCCTTCTGAGTTAGGATTTTATTAAGGGTGATACTTAGGTCTGATGCCTGCACTCATTTCTCAGTCACGGTCTTCAGAGTTCAGAAGGAAATCAGCACAGATAAAAAAACTGAATAGTGAAGCAACTTGCCCGTGACTTTACTGCAGGTCCATGCTGATTCTCAGGTCGGCATCCAACTCTCAAACCCTCCTTGCTGCTTTTGTGCATGGTTTAAGAGGAAACTAGTCATTGGACTCAGAGGTTCAGTTTCATGGGTCCCAGTGGGGAGGCCTGAAAAATAAAGGGGGGTTTGTTACACAGGAAGCCAGTGGCAGCAGTCAGAAGACAGCCTGAGCACCCTGAAAGTCCACACTGGGTGAGTAATACATGAGCAGAGCACCAGCACAGACATATGATTGAAGCTTTTCCATGTTCTTTATAAAAGTAGAGCATACTTGCCAGCGACTTCTACACATTCCTCAGTGGGACGTTTAAGGACTCTGAGGACTGGATGAGTTCAGCAGCCACAGTGGAGACACCCACTAATGTGGGCAGAAGAACAGGCCTGGGGCCATATAATTGTCACCCTCCACATCAGCTTAAGACCTGCAGCACCTCGAGCTCAGTATGGGAGAGCAGCAGTTAAAGTCTTTGCTGAGCCAAGAGTCGTGTGAGTTGCACCAGAAGACCAAACTATGGTCTGCCAGTGGTACAGCATCTCTGGCTTAGACACACTCAGTTGCAAAAATTAGCGATATTAAAGCTATTTTACTTTGGAATAGTATTAATGAAGAAAGAGATGCCAATAACGGTCCACAGCTGTAGAAAGAAGAGGTGGGAGAATCAAGATTTAGGTCAGTAAAATAAACACTGTTACCATGACAGACTAATCTCGTCCAAGTAACTCTTCGCTTGTTTTTTTCCTGGCTTTTTGTAACCATGAGGAAAAAATGCCAACATTTCTGTCTCACAGAGTTTGCAAACCACCTCCCTTCTGAACTCCCTCAACAAAGGAAAGAGAGGACATTCCCTCACCTCATTTGAGTAACAGGGTTTTTTCTGGCATTAATCTTCTTTTCTTCAGTGGAAATGAATATGCCTCCCTGAAGGCAAGGTATTGCTCCCTGTGAAGCTCTCGGTGAGTCAGGAACAAGGAGCAGTCACAACGGCAAGGAGAGCATGAGCACCAGAAGCACAGAGCTGGGTCATTAGAGATCTGTGTAGAAATCTGTAGTTCCTAAGGAGCGCTGAGCATCCTCAGCTTCTGATTCACCCTTTGCAGGATTAGTCTTATAATATTTTTAATGGGTATCCATTCTATTGCAATGTATAGGAGTGCAGTGACCCTTAAATGTCAGCATCTAACATTACATTAATTCACTCTTAATGAAACTAAAGAGGGCTCAGAGAGTTTTATGACCGAAGGCTGTTCACTAGAATTGCACCTTTCATTAACTGACTTCGGAGAGATGAAATAAAATGAACTTTTTGAAATATTTTGATATTGGATACACCGACTTTGTGAGCAGCAAATCCCTGTGGTTCAGACCCCAAATAAGGGCTTCTGATGATTAGGATATAAAATGAACTGTGAAATCCTATATGCCTAATATCCTTTCCTAATGCAAATCAAATTTGCTGCCCTGCCAAGTAGTTTGATCCTATACAGCACAGAAGCAAGGTAGTCTGCAAGTAAAAGCCCACATTTAAAAGATGAAACATTAGTGGTTATACAGAATGGCCTTTCAAACGCTGGACACCTGTGTATGAAGGTGAGTAGATACAAAATTAAAACTTACAATTGTCTCTTTTTTTTTAAAGGGTGAAAGGAAAATACGTCAGTGACCTGGATGTGCCAGAAAATAGGACTGACGTACACCTTTCCTTTTTGGACTGACTTTTAGATTCAAGCCCTGGCTAAACTGGGTTTGAAAGTCCAAATCTTGGGACCCATCATGAAAATCTACCACCACCGTGTGCCAGGTGGTCTGTAACCTGAATGGGTTCCTGGTGTTTAAAATATCTCTTCATTTCTAGAGATATTCAAGTGCTGCCTATGGCATTTGAACACTTAAGGTCACCGGGGCAGTAACTTACACAATTCTTGTTCACCCTATGTATGTTTAGGAAGGGGAGCCATCATCCTGCAGTTCTGTTTTACCCATCAGTTGCCTGGAAAAAAAAAACCACACAGTATGATATGAAACCCCCATTGAGTGTGGGTTTTAGCACGTTAAAAATAGCTAATTAAAATAAAAACTCTCTTGACCACTTTCTAAGACATGGACATAAACCATTACAAAGCACACAATATGTTAAATCCATAACCACCATACCTTTGCTGAAGATCAGATAGAATCAGAGAAGACTTTTGTGTCTAATATTAAAGGAGAGACTGTTCATTTTCGTGGACTGGAGAAACTGTACAAGAACAATTTATCCATGTAAAAATATAGCCTGCATATTGCTGCCAAGGACAGCAAGACATATTTTGATCTGGTGCATAAGTCCTGATAACATATGAGAAGAGTAGCTTGGGGAAGCTGTAAGTTACATATCCAATTTTTTGTAATTAAAAACTGCCTGAAGTTTGATGCGAAGTACAGCATAAGTTAGTCATGAAAACATTGTTTTCATGACTAATTATGATAACCAGACAGCGACTGCTAAGGAAATGGGCAAAGAAAAGAACACAGGCTAGCAAGAAATAAAATTTCAATACTTTTACAAAATCAAATGTACATTAATAGGAATTAATTATTGCAAAATTTGTTAAAGTATGGGGAAAATTTTAGCCATGTGGCACTAGCTTTTGTCAATGGCCGCACCCACTCAATACAGTACGGATGGGATTTCAGCAGGGCGCACACATTCCCCTTTCCACTGTATTCCTTTGTGGGCAAATGTTTCCTTTCTTCAGATGTTCAGACAAACAGGCCCCCAGAGCAAGTGCTTACCTTCAGTAAGAAGCTGCCTCTTGTTCTTGTTTCCCAGTTGTTCAGTCGCATTAACGGGAGCAAAAAGAATATACAAAATGCCTTCTTGCCATTGCTATTTCTGTGTAAGCATTTGAGGTAGGCACCATGAGAATGCCCTCGTAAGTGGGCATTCAGTTGTTGTTTTACAAGAAGGAAGGAAGTTTTTTGAGTGATTCCTTGCTTCATCTCTCTGCTTAACTGTAAATTGGATCGGTTGTGTTGATTTTCCTTTTCTTTGTTCATTTGGTTGGAGTTTTTTTGTAAAGGGGAAGTATGAGAGAAAATGTGTGCATGATTTGCATGTCTCAACCTACATATGTTTACATAGCTCCATTGTTATGAGCTGTCCTAATGCTTTGGCACAAAGGGTATAACCTCATGGACTCCACTTCTGCCTATTCAGACCAGCACCAGTTGACTCCCAGTTTCCCTGATCAATTTCCAGTGTGTGAGCAAAGAAAAAAAGAAAACAGAGAGGTGTAGGACACCACAGGGGATTCCACGTACCTTCACTATGCTCAGCTCACGCATCTGACCTCTCTCTCACATGTCAGGAGAAATAACTGTGCAAGGTTTTCACTGAACTTACTGAAAATGGGTTGGTTGTATTTTGGTGAATAAATTATTGCCTTTTTCCTAAGTCAGTGACATTTAGAACAAAAAGCCACGGACTTGAGGCTACAGCATATACCCCGCTTTACTCCTGCTGAGCAGAAGAAATAGGAAAATAGTTGTCTGTAAATACATTTCTTCTCCTCTTTGTTTTGTGAGTTGTTTATAAACATGCCATATTTTCTTAAGTACTCCTGTGAAATTATCAGACAAGTAATTTTTAGTCTGTAGGTTGTCAGTAAGCAGTAATCAAAATTTGAAATTGACTGGATAAGCACTATTTTTAGAATCATCTTTCTGGTAAAAATGCTTAAAATTAAGAATTCAGGAACTAATCTCTGGTAATATCTTTTAAAATTGCTTAACATGAGTAGTGTCTGCAAGACTTCTTATCTGAGAGGACAAATGGTTTGAGCAGAACCATAACAGATGTGTTTAAAAATGTGAACAAATTTTCATAGACTTTTTTTATTTTTTTCTGGAGCAATTGCCCTGTCCTGCTTTCCTAGATGGTGGTTAACTCTCCTTCCTCACAGAGAAACAGCACCGGGAACCTGCTGATTCTCTTTTCACAGTTCTTGGATATGTAATTTCACACATAGAGAAGAAAAATTGTGTGAAATGTTGTAACTGACATTGTCAGTCA
>NW_009206223.1:0-625 GCF_000690835.1 Fulmarus glacialis | reverse complement strand
GCAGGAAACCTGCAAAGAGATATTGAGATGGAGCTGTGAAAAGTGACAATCGTGGGGCCGTACATTTTTATGTGATAGATAGAGCTGTAGGGCGCAGGTCATTGCAGCTTGCAAGGGGCAATCTTTGTGTTACTGATATCCCCAGGGCTGCAAAGGCTGAGTGCCACGATCGGAGAACTGACGGGCAATTTGCTAATGCAGCAATCTGAAAACAAGAAGAGGCAGAGTAAACGTGAGGGCCAAAAAGCAACACCTAGTATGTGTATTATACAGCTATATTGTCCCTCTCATTGTTTTTTTCTAGTAGCTTAGAGTGGATACTTCTAAAAATCAGGGTTTTTCTGCACAAATGTAAAAAGCCGTAATGAGGTTTTAAATTGGAAAGTTTTACCACTGAAAACTAAGACTGTTGCATGTTAAACTACTCTTGCTTGATCAATAACACTCCACAAACTTTAAATCTGCATGTTTTCTCAGGTATTTTATGCACACTAGAAATTAATTGTTAAAAACTGAAAGGAATAAATAGTACCTTCTCCAAAAGCACCTTCTAATTTCAAGAGCAGACCTTAGAGACCTTCACTTGTTTCCCTTCCCGGGAAGTACCTTTCCTAAATCTTCCCTG
>NW_009206222.1:0-470 GCF_000690835.1 Fulmarus glacialis | reverse complement strand
TCTATGATTCTATGATTCTATGACATGCTCTAAGCTGCAGCCTGTAGAAAGCCCATACTGGAGCAGGGTCGTGGCAGGAAATGCAGCCCACGGAGAGGAGCCCATACAGCAGCAGGTTTTCTGGCAGGACCTGTGACCCTGTGGGGAAGCCATGCTGGAGCAGTCTGTTCCTGAAGGACTGCACCCCACAGAGAGGACCCACATTGGAACAGTTTGTGAAGGACTGCCTCCTGTGGGTAGGACCCCATGCTGGAGCAAGGGAAGAGTGTGAAGAGAAAGAAGTGGCAGAGAAAGCATTATGAACTGACCACAATCCCCACTCGCGACCCCCTGTGCCACTTGGCGGGAGGAGGTAGAGAAGTTGGGAGTGAAGTTGACCTTGGGAAGAAGGGAAGAGTGGAGAGAAGGTGTTTTTAGATTTGTTCTTAGTTCTCATTACCATACTCTGTTTAATTGGCAATAAATTAAAT
>NW_009206221.1:415-1190 GCF_000690835.1 Fulmarus glacialis | reverse complement strand
ATGAAAACAATTGCTCACCACCAACTTACCAATGCCCAGCAAGTTCCTGAGCAGCGGCCAACCTTCCCCCTAGTTTTATTGCTGAGCATGACATCCTATGGTATGGAATATCCCTTTGGTCAGTTGGGGTCAGCTGTCCCAGCTGTGTCCCCTCCCAACTCCTTGTGCACCCCCAGCCTACTCGCTGGTGGGGCAGTGTGAGGAGCAGAAGAGGCCTTGAAGCTGTGTAAGCACTGCTCAGCAATAACTAAAACATCCCTGTGTTATCAACACTGTTTTCATCACAAATCCAAAACATAGCCCCATACTAGCTACCGTGAAGAAAATTAACTCTATCCTAGCCAAAACCAGCACGTTCGCACAGGGGGCTTGGACCAGAAGCCTTGAGTGGTGCATGCTCTGCACAGACATGTGTTTGTATGAATAAAAATCAATGTCCACCTGCTATAGCCGTCCTGCTTGGTAAATAGGACCTAAAATGTATGCCACTGAGTGGTGGTGGTCAGTGCTTGCAGCTACCCCATCTCCGGACAGCTGTGCTGGGGACACCCTTGGGGCTGGAAGCCAGCCCATTTCCAGACCTCTTATGATCCGAGCATGAGTCTGGATTTACACAAGAGGAGAAAGGTGAGAATCCATCCCTGGTCGCTTCTTGTCGGGGGAGCCTCTGGATTGTGGTGTGGATGTGGTGTGAAAGCAAATGCCAGTTCTTCAGTAACCATAAATAAGTATTTCCAATGTAGAGTTAATTGGTCCTGCCTGCAGGCAGGCAAGC
>NW_009206221.1:0-295 GCF_000690835.1 Fulmarus glacialis | reverse complement strand
CGCTGCAAGTCTTGGGACTTGTCTTGTTCTGCTTGGAGAATGACTCGGTGATTATCACCTAGCTTGTTTTTAGCATTGGCTCTGCTTTGGGCGATGGAGTGATGCTTATAATAATGTTGATACATTTCTGTAATGAGTAAATAGTAATAACTAGTTATTATTTTGTGTAGACTGAATTATCTATGGCCCTGGAATAAAAAAGAAATGAAGAGGAGTGTATTTGGTTTATGTGGCAAGGTTTTGGTAGCACAGGGGCTGCAGGGTGACCTTTGTGAGAAGAGACCAGGGGCTGCCC
>NW_009206220.1:8467-9476 GCF_000690835.1 Fulmarus glacialis | reverse complement strand
CCTGGCTGTGTCCCCTCCCAGCTTCCTGTACACCCCCAGCCTCTTCGCTGGTGGGATGGGGTGAGGAGCAGAGAAGGCCTTGACTCTGTGTAAGCACTGCTCAGCAATAACAAAAACACCCCTGGGTTATCAACACTGATTCCAGCACAAATTCAAAACATCACCCCATACTAGCTACTGTGAAGAAAATTAACTCTATCCCAGCTGAAACCAGGACACCTGGGTTTGAGTAATACTGGACAGGACACCTAAGGCAGCTTTTGCTCAAAACATTGACACAGAACAAGCTCAGTGCTCATCAGAAACATGGGCTAAATTCAGTTTTTGAGAGGTGAATAAGCTGGTTCTGGAAGAGAGGAAGAAAGAGCTCAGAATTTGGTTAGCAGAGGTACAATATCAGGGCTGAAAAGAAGAATGTGGTTTGAGGAGCTGTGAAGGTAAAGGAAGCTGAAGGGGTCATTGAGGGATCTGGGAAAGTCAGTGACAGTTTCAAAGGGTGGAAGGGTGAGGGGCAGTTGTGAGAGAGTGGCTGGGAGAAGTAAGGAAACATTGGGAGGAGATTGTTGGAATCTGATGGTGGTGAATAAAGCTATGGATTTTCTGTCTGATACAAAAGGTGTTAGTGCTTTGATTTTATTTCTTAATTTTTCAATGATAGGTATTTTTAGTATAGTTAATTAAGTTACTTGGGCCATGATCCAGCAACATGCTTAGGGCCATGAATTAGCTAGGCTCTTAGGCCTATGAAGAACTTCAAGCATGTGGGAATACTCACAGGCTTATGGTTTTATACACTTAAGTCCAGTGATAGATCATATTTTAAGTGCTGTCAACAGAACTATTAATGTATATTTTTATCCTAGAAAGAAACTTACTTTCTCCAGCTATAGCTCCAGACCAATTTAATTATGTCTGTTAGGAAGCATGGTTTAGTCTGATTGCCAGAACCAGATCTCAAACATTTCTAACGTGTTGCAGCATAAGATGTGAAAGGAACCTGCATTCCCCG
>NW_009206220.1:0-8453 GCF_000690835.1 Fulmarus glacialis | reverse complement strand
TCCTGCATTTTCTGGGAGTGTTAACAGTAGAGACCATATCTCACCATATTGGCCTTGTCCTGCAGAATGTGGAATGCCTCCCTACATATTTTCAGGTCCTGTTATTTAGGGGAGAGAATGCTCCACATTGCCCAGTATCTGTTCAGCGTTATAAAACCACTGGCCTGTATAATTATGTTATTGTTATCGCTATCACATTTTAACAGCTTCTAAAGACTTCATTATTTTACCATACATCTATATGCAGCTAGTCATCTGGTTCAGCTGCTTACTTGGTACTAAATCAGCAACTGAAAAAGCACTCTGGTGTCTCTGCTTCCAAAGGTGTTGCTTGAACACAGCTCAGAGGCAGCTGCTTGGCTCAGCAAAGGTAGGAAAAATTAAAACTGGCATCCGTACCCCCATTAATGTGTTACATAAATATACGAATATGCCATGAATGAAGATGGGAGAGAGAACATTCAGATCTTAAAGAAAGATGGATAAATAGGTCATAGTTTAAATATACTCGTCTGAGTGAGGAAATAACTCTGAAAGTTTCAACTAGAAATAAAAGGATGCACAGATGCAGGAGACAACTGTTCCATGGAAATTACTTGCCATCTTAAGAAAAAAAGCCCGTAAGTAAAATATTTGCATGTCTTTATCGGAAAAATGCTAGATTTGAATTCAAAATTACTAGGGAAGAAAATAATGAATGTGCTGCATATTAACAAGAATTCCAAAATGTTTCTTTTTGTGTTTGGTTTGGTTTTTTTGTGGTTTTGTTTTTTGTTTTGTTGTTTGTTTGTTTTTTTTTTCCAAAAAGCTACGCTTGGTTAAACATATAGGAAATACCAAAGTCCCAAAACCTGTATCTCTAATCCTAAAGAAAACTGTTCTATAGTTCTAGCTATATTTAAACAGTCAGAACTGAGCAATATCTATGATTATGCCAATTAAAAGAAAAAATAACCACTGCAGGAACTCATTGGTAACATATAACCTAATTAATTTGATTCTGTTATGGTGAAAGTCTTGAGGACTATTTTAAGTGACCAGCCAGGGAAATATTTAGAATAAACACACTTTGATTAGGCTCTTCATTTCCAGTTCTGAAGAAAATGGTAGTCTTCTAATCTTATTTTAAATCTGTGAATTTACCATTGGATCAGATTTCCAACAGTGAAATTTGCTTGGAAAATGGACGTGCTGGGGGAAGACATTAGGTAAAACTTCTTAAAGAGTCAAGAAGTATTTTATACCAGACTTCAAAAGGAGTTTCAAAGTTTCAGTGGAAATCCTAGTGTACTCTTTTTTTTGTAATTTAGAGGTTCCTGTTCTATTCTTTCTAACTGCAGCTTTTCTAAAAAATGAAAGTTCAAAGTGTTTCCTCTGCATAATTAAAGCACTCTTTTCTGAAACATACCAGAAGGCAAAGCAGTGAGGTTGAATTTGAAACTATTTATTCAACTTTTCTCTCCCATATCCTGAATGATTAAGAAGTCTGTTAATTCTTCAAAAAGAATGAAATTATCCAAATATACTGAACCGTAAGTTACAAAACCTACACTGCTTCATGATTTATCTCATGTTACTTGCAATTTACTACTAAAATATAAAAATGAGAACAGTCCAAAGGGATTATATGTATGCTTCAAGAATAAGCACATATTTGCATTTATGAGGAGAGGGAGGAAGACAACTGTTAAGATTTATACTTATACTTTATTCAGAGCACTGTAAATTAATCCCGTAAAGTGAATGATACTGTTCAATTCTGTAAAGTTAAAACATGTTCGTAAGTCTTTCCAGGATCATGAAAAACTCTTACACTTATGTGCAAGGTTCTGAAAACAAACTTAATTGTGATTTTGACCATCTCAGTTCTGTGAATATTCAGACTTCAGAGAATCATGGCACCATGTAGGTTGAAAAGGTCCTCCAGAGGTCATGTAGTCCAACTACCTGCTCAAATCAGGTCTGCCTGAAGCAGGTTGCTCAGAGCCTTCTCCTGAAGTGTGGAAGTTCCTATGAAACCTCTATCAGTGATAGACTATACTCACAACAAAAATATTTTTTCCATATATTCAATCAGAATTTCCAGGTTTGCAACTTGGGTCCTGTGGTGGTGCATTCCCCCACCCCCCCCCTTTTCCCCTTTTCCTCTGGGCTACGATACGATCTCAGAACCTTCTGTTAAGCTTTAGCTATTGTGTATAAGTTGGGCGGTTAAGCGTCCCTTGACCGTACCAAGTGCTCTTGCACGGCTAAGGTGGGGAACAACACTGATCGTACCAGGGACACTAGCTACATGATCAAAGTAGGGAACAGAAACAACAGATAATTCGTCATCTCTGATGGCTCTGAAGCATTCCCTACGTGGATCATAGCTCAAGTGGAACAATACCATTGTTACTGTGAAACAATACCATACTTACTCCCCTGGACCACCTCAGATATTAGCCAAAATGGAAATTTACTGATGTCTAACGCCAATCATCTTGCAAACCTATAAACAGTGGAACCAAGTGAGACCCTTTGAGCTCTCCTAGACTGCAATGGGCTGCATCCAGAATCTCCCTCTGAGTGGGATGCCTCTCAGAGATCGCAACTCGAATTTGCGATACTCGGAGAATCACCGAGACTTGCGCTGAAACACTCCTCGGAGCTCAACTCTTCGCCCATTGGGAAATGCCAAGGCATTTAGCGTGAGTATTTCACGGGACTTGAGAGGAATTTTTAACAGGTATACCTTTATAAATTAGCTAATCCTAGGCCTTTCATTTAGCTTTGGTACCATACTCATATGCATATATATATATATTGATTGATCTAGATCTTTTCGCACGCTTATCTGTACAGTTACTAACAAGTATAATCTGTAGTTAAGTAGTTTTAGTATTTGTAGTAACTTGACTAATTCTTTGTATAGCTGTCAAATTGATTAATGTTTAAGTGTTGTAAGACTCTAAGTTGCTGCTAAAACCCTTAACCATTTAGTCATAAACCGTTGCCCAGGTCTGAGACTAAGGGTAGATCCGGCCACACCTAGGCTCCTCTCTGAGAAGGAGTTTAGAAAGCAAGGGCGTCTACTCCGAACCTCGTGACCCAATGGGAGGGCCTTCCTATGCCCTTTTGTATTAGACACAGCCCATTGTTCAAGTCTGAGACTAAGATTGGGTCCAGTCGGTTCTTCTCTGAACCTTGTGACTCAATGGGAGGGCCCCCCTTACCTTTTTATCCTCAATCTCTGTACAAATCATTCCAACACAATTCTAATACGATTTTCCCCTATGTTTACTTAATCCATGTAATAAGTAATAGAGTGAACCTTGCCATCAAATTCTGTTAAGTCACATTTCTATAAATTTCTATTAAAATCACCCTTTCCCAATGCTTTTGCAGTGATTCTTTATGCGGCCTTAAAACCACCCATTCGTGATAGGTCCTTTATATCTCCTCCTGTCACTGAACATCACTTAGAAGAATCTGGCTCTGTTTTCTCTACATCCTCTCATCAGGGAGTTGAAGATAGGAGTATCCTCTCTCCTTTCCTTTTCTTCCTAAGGCTGAAGAAAATAATTACTCTCAACCTCTTTTTATATTTCATATGCTCCTGACCATCTTAGTAGTCCTCTGTACTGGATTTGCTGGTCATTGTCTTGATGAGAGAAGTCAAGGTTGTTTACTTTGATGTTAGCAAGGCCAGTTTGGTGAGATATGGACTGGATAATTGTATGGTAAGGCAGGTGTGAAATTGGCTGGACTGCAATGTTCAAAGGGTGGTCATCAGCAGTACCGAGTCCTACAGGCAAATAGTGACTCATGGCATCCCTACAGAACTGCAGAAAGAACAAACGTGTATCTGCTGTCAACACATAAATAGAGATGCATGTCTGTTTATGTCTGGAACTTTGCTATATCAGAGATAGATAGGCACAGAGCCTCAGGTGGGTATAGAGACTTCTACTGGTCAGGAGTGAAAACTGTAGTCTTAAGTAGGTCAGAATTGTAGGCAAAATTTCATCTCTTAGAAGAGCAGATGAAGATCCAACTATTTCAGAAACAGAGATGGACCCCTTAATACCCCTGACCAAGGGATGACGTTTTCTATTTGTAAGAAATAGAGATTAGAGTGCATCAGACATAAGGAACCAGTTTCAACAAGTTCAACATTTCAACAGAAGCCTGTTAAAGCAAAGATGGAAATGGAGCCCAAAGATGGGAACATAGGATCTGGGATGTCCTTAAGGTAGAAAGGGAGAAAAATCCCTGCACAGAACAGAAAAAATGCGTAAGATGGAAAACCATTAATGTTGTCTTGTACTTATTACATATTTACATTCTCATGTAAATGATGGACACAGAGCCTTCTATAAATCCGAAGCTGGATTTTCACTGTTGTACTGTCCTACCCTTACCCATATTAAATGTGTCAAGGGAACAGATAGAAAACTAGACACTTCGGGTCCATGGTGGAGTCTCAAAAATCTGATAGATCTGATAGTGAACTACCGCGAGTGATGTAGATGCATCTTTGCGTATGCATAGGATGGCATGCAGTGGTGCATTTGTTCAAAGGCTGCAGCAACCCTGGACATCACAGAAGGGATCATGTAAACTTCTGTATGTTAGAAATAAAGAGCTGAGTTGGGGATGAACCATAAAGTCAGAAATGGCAATACAGTTTACCATCCATAGGGAGTATGGAGACATTTGATATTAGTGAAGAGGAAAATACTCTGGGTATGTCAGATATACAAAAATGATATAAAAAAGGATAAAGCTATTGCTACAGGACATGGTCTTGTTAGAGTCTAGCTGTTAGTCTGTCTGCTGGTATTAGTGACCAGAAGATATGCTTGTATGTATCCATATAGGTACAATGTTATGCAGGTCAAGGTATCACAGACATGTATTTAATATACAAATATGTTTGATTTTTCAGGAGCCCCAGGTATAGAGAGATGATGATAGTTCCCAGTAGTTTTCAAAAACTGAGATTTAACTTTAGTAATTATAAGATTTTTAGGTAGCTCTGCAGACTTAGAAAATGTGCTTAGATAGCTACTTGCCTCAATGTGGGTTTGGAGTACTTCCCATGACAGTGATTTTCATGAAACCTGTGCCAGCAACAGAAATGTACTCTTGTTTCTCTCTAGGCATGCCACAATTCTACCTCAGTAAACTGACCAGGTGTTAGAAAGGGGGCCTGCCTATGTCAGGAGCAGGCACTGAGTCTATGTATGCAGTAACAGAGATGGAGCTCTCTGTATAAGATAAAGGAACAGAAGTCTGCCTGGGTCAGAGCTGTGTTCCTCTGCATGTCAGAGATGACCATTGACTCCTGATATTTGTAGAGCTGATGCAGTGGTTTTCTGCAGATGAGTGTGGGTGTATGTCTGCGTGCACTAACAATAAGCAATGGACCACTGATTTGAGTGTCAAAAAACAGTGTCTATGCCAAGATGGGCATGATTCCACATCTCTGCCAAGTTTAGAGATTTGTTTCCAGAACCCTGGAACAGGTTTCTCAGAGAAGTTATGGAGTCTCCATCTCCCCTGAATTAGGGAGGCCTTGAGCAACCTGCTCTAGCTGATCCTGTTTTGCACAGGGGCAGTGAACTAGACAGTCTCCAGAGATCCCTTTCAACATCATCCATTCTGCAATTCTGTGATTCTATACAGTTGCCTTGGATATATTTCTCTGATAGAGATTTGGTTATCCTCCATCTATCTCCCACAGGGGATAGATGTCTGATACGTCAATGATTTGTGTGTCAGTGAAAGGCATGGAGCTCTTTTACATGTTTGTCATGGAGCTACATAGAAATGGATTTCACAGAGTAGTACAGAAATAAGGGGCTGAGGAAGAAACGAGGATCAGTGAATGGTGGTGCCATGGAATTGACTAAGCCAAGAATGGAGTGCTTCTTGTTTATAGATTTGTATAAAAATATGTTGGTACGAAGGCCTGTAATGCACCTCTGACTTTGCACAAAGTAGTGATGATGTTGCAGGTATTTGATGCTATGTTATGATTATTGCACAGGTAGAGAATTACTATGGCAATCAAAATACTTCAATTATAAGAAAGAAGCCCTGATTATGTTACTAGTCATCATAGAAGTTTCTTGTAGAAACTGTAATATGACTATTTGACAGATTGTTTTCTGTATGCTGTGATACAGGAGGAGCTCTGACTATATAAAAAATAGGACTGGAGTTCTGATTACGGTGAAGATGTGGATGGTTATATTCTTGTGTGGACAGTTGTCATGGAGTTCTGGTTGTCAGAGCCAAATGAGGAGTGCTAATAAGACCAAAGCAAAAACATTACTGTGAAATGATTATGATTACTTGATACAAAAATAGAACCTTCATAAGACCACAAAACTGAAAATAATGGAAGGTTAATAGTTAAGAATACACTTGCTCCCTCCACTTCTACAAATGACTACAGAACAAGCAGAACTTCTTTAATTTTCTACCCTCCTAGAGTAAGCTAAATCAGTGTCATACAGACCTTAGATCTAATTTATTATAGCTGTGCAACTGAAGACATTAGATATTAGCTAGTAGTACTAAAAAACAAGACATATTATATATTCAGAAATGCACAGAATTAATTGAACACAAGACACTGCTAATAACTCGAGCCTGATTACATGATTAGGATACTCACTGAGGAACTAGCCAATTAAAATAACCAGGCAAAAAAATTCTTTATATAGTATGTAAGGAGCAGATTCAATTATAAACATAGTAGTTTATCATTTTTCTAATAGTAGAGGTTTTTTTTACCTTGGCTGTTGGACTGTCAGAGATCAGGGGATACAGTTCACCATCTATAGGGAATGTGGAGACATTTAATATTATAAAAGAGGAAAAAAAACAACCCTGAAAATGTCAATACTTAAGAAACTGCATGACAAATTCAGTCCTGAATTCAAGGTCCATGACCAGACTAGGACTTTCAGAGAGTGGCTGTTGATCAGCCGATATTAATATGAACTGGGAAACAATGACCAAGACTAGACAATCCTGTGGGACCCATCAATGACTGCTGGGAACAGCTGCCTAGAGAAGGAAAATTTATTTTCAAAATCTACTGACCAACACTGATAGGCCATTATTGAATGCTATTTCTAAATATAGAGTTGTATTCCATCAATTTCTTCTGCATTGAGCTGTTATTGCCTTATTCCATGACTTAACTATCTGTTGTGGATTTCTTTTTGTTAACTAGGGATCTGGATTCCAGTTATGAAGTGATTTCCAGAAGTTGTTTAAACTTTCTGTACAAAGCCACACTGAAATGACAAGGGTAACTTAAAAAGTAGTTATGTTACCAGTGACTGCAACCAGAAAACATCTTCATAAGAAAAAAAAAAAAAAGTCAAAGCATAATAATGATAATTAATAGAGATTCTTGATGTCTAACAAAGATGTGTATCAAAGGCATCCAAGTGACATCAAGAACTGGTCAAAGCATTTAATAGGGATGTAGAAATATTATGTTGCAATATTTTTCAAAGCAAACACAACCAGAGTGTGTGAATGGCCACAGAGGCTTGCTAAAACAGCTTGATTAGAAGCAATGTACAAACCCAGGTGATCCATCCTCATCAGTGAAGAACAGGGAAAGGATAACAAACAGTTGCTTGTGCAGAGAGATTAAAGCTGTATAAAGATCTTTCATCCTATTGGTATGAAGGGCAATCTGAAGTGCTGGAAAACATACATGAATCAAGTCTGTTTACTACGGTAGGAATTAATTCAATATTTTCTCAAACTCAAGATGAACAACTACTAACTTTCTGTAGGGACCAGGAAATAGATATTTTTATCTTATCATTAAGTAAAAGAGTCAGTAAACAAGAAGTCCAAGGAAGAGATGCTCAATGTTTATTCACAATTTCTCAGAAACAGTGCATAGTATTAGGCATCCATAGTGTATGGAATACTGATTTCAGAGTCACACAATCCCAGAATCACAGAAGGGTTGATGTTGGAAGGGACTTGTGGAGGTCATCTGGTCCAAACTCCCTGCTACAACAGGGCCACCTAGATCCAGTTGCCCAGGACCTTGTCCAGACAGCTTTTGAACATCTCTGAGGATGGAGACTCCACAACCTCCCTGGGACGCCTGTGCCAGCGCTCGGTCACCCTCACAGTAAAAAAGTGTTTCCTGATATTCAGAGGGAACCTCCTGTGTTTGAGTTTATGCTTATTGCCTCTGGTCCTGGCACGAGGCACCACTGAAACAAGCCTGGCTCTAACTTCTTTCCACTCTCTCATCACATTTGATGAGATCTCCCCTGAGCCTTCTCTTCTCTAGTGCTAAGCAGTCCCAGCTCTCTCAGCCTTTCTTATAGGAAGAAAGTCCCTTCATCTTCTTTGTGGCCCTTTGCTGGACTCTCCAGTATGTCCATGTCCATCGATGCTTATGGGTCCCTTCCAACTTGAGA
>NW_009206219.1:10139-18729 GCF_000690835.1 Fulmarus glacialis | reverse complement strand
CCCCATCCCACTGGGAGGAGGGAGTGAGCATACGACTGTGCGGTGTTTAGCTGCCTGCCAGGTTAAACCACGACAGACGGGTAACCAGGGAGGAATACAGACATATTTTCTGAGCATCCAGGGATGAAGTTAGGAAAGCCAAAGCCCAGCTGGAATTGAATCTGGCCAGGAATATCAAAGACAACAAGAAGGGCTTCTATGAGTACATAGGAAACAAAAGGAAGACTAGGAAAAATGCAGGCTCATTGTTCAACAAGATGGAGGACCTGGTTACACAGGACATGGAAAAGTCTGAAGTGCTGAATGCTGCCTTTGCCTCAGTCTTTACTAGCAAGATCAGCCTTCAGGAAACACGGTCTCAGAGGCCAAGAGGAAAGTCTGCAGCATGGAAGATGTACCCTTGGTGGAAGAGGATCAGGCCAGGGAATACTTAAGCAATCTGGATGTACATAAGTCTGTGGGCCCTGATGGGATGCACCCACAAATGCTGAGGGAGCTGGCAGATGTCACTGTGAGGCCACTAGATAATCTTTGATCAATCATGGTGACTGGGAGAAAAGCAAATGTCACTCCTATTTTCAGGAAGAGCAAGAGGGAGGAGCCAGGGAACTACAGGCCAATCAGCCTCACCTCAACCCTTGGGAAGGTGGTAGAGCAGCCAATCCTGAAAACCATTTCCAAGGACAAGAAAATCTTCAGGAGTAGTCAGCATGGTGTCACCAAGGGAATATTTAATATAGTGCTTCACATCCTAAAGCAGGGTCTCCTGAAAGAGGAATTATCAGGATAACAAGAGGTCATTACTGCTGTTTCTCAATAATCAGTCTGGGCGTCAAGCCTATTTAATGCTTTCATGTTGCTGTTGCCCTGTATCCCACTAAATTCAGCATTGCCATTGCTAGTAAAAGGGCACAGGGTTCATCCTATCTCTGCAAGGCCTCACAACTTGCCAGGCTTTGTTCAAACATGTCTTGGCTTGCCTGAAGTTTTGCTTTATCTTGTTCAGCTGTAACAGCATTTTTTCTAGTGACCATGGTAGCTATTGCCTGATTTGTTTCTTTGTAATAATAATGTGGTAAAACCAAAATTTTTTATACAGACAATACTTATTCTGTACTAAATTAAATATTTATGACCCCAGTATAATGATGCATGTGCAGGAAAACAAGCCTGGTATGATAACAGAGGCCTTGAGAATGGGGACACGGGATGTGGTGTCGACAGGCAGGGGGTGACTGGAGAAGGGACACACCTTGGCACTGGAGACCCCCAAGGCTAGAAACAATTCACCAGTGGTCCGCTAAAGAGATGCACACCTAGAGCTGGACAAAACAGGTTTAGGGGTAACAAGAAGACCAAAGAAGTAATTTTTTGACTTGAGGCTTATTGATAGCTAAAATTGTCATCTGCTATCCTGGGCATTGATCTAGAAAAGCTCTTAAGCCTATGCTTAACTTGAAAGAGCACTAATCGAAATCAAAGTTTAAAGCAAGCAGGATTTAAGCAGAAGTTTAAGTAGCTTGCTGAACTGAATGGGTTGTTTATATAAAAATATTGCAGCTCTGTGAAGCTGAACAAAGTTTTCCAGTTCCCTCATGATGAAGTAGTATTCCAAATACAAGAAGAATTATGTTCTCAAAATGTATGTATAGCTATGAACACAAGATTATAAATACTTTCTTATTTACTAGGATAATGATCTGTCTTCACAGTTACACTCTTTACTATATACCTACTTAAAATTTTATGGTCTTAGTCTAAATGTTTATGATTTTAAAATCACATGCTTAAAATAGTAGTGCCAAGGACAAGCCAGTGCCTTAGAGAAACTCAGTCTCAAACCAGCTTTATTCCTGAGGATTCATTGATTTGTATAGATTGTGGTTTTTTTCTTTTGAAAATGGGCTGTTCTCTCCCCCAGCCTCTATAGTACAGACGTGTAGCTTCACGAGGCTGAATCGTGCTCTTGAGCCAGGTACAGCCCCAGTGAAATGCTACTAAAGTTAGCATCTAGTGGGGTGAATTGCATTTAAATAAGACGAGAATCCAACTGATTTCAGTAGTTCTGATTTACTGAAAACAAGGGCAATCAGGCTGCAGTTTCTAAATCTTCTTCTCATGAAGATAACAAGCATCAATCTGTCTCTTGTGCTCAGACACCGAGAGTTCAGTACAAGTCCTCAGCTGGCATGAACTAGCACAACTATGTCAAAACCCCCAGGCAGAGCCCTCCCAGTTTGTACCTGCTGAGAGCCAGTTCCAGAGGCACTAATGTCCTGTGATGACAAATGAGACCTCAGGTCTATTAGGCTGTTTCATTGCTGGTTGTCCTAGCTGTAAATTCAGCTGTTATGGGATTGGAATGGCGGTGGGTGGGGAGGGAATTGGGCAATATGACATCCTTTGGGGCTTTTTCCTGGCTGATAAAGTACTGCCATTTCCCATGCGGGTGTAATTATGCAGTGCTAACCTTTGAGCTGTGTCTGGTAATCCTCTACCAACATTAGAAGAAATTTCCACTTTGGGCACATCTTGGTCTTCTGACATCCTGGATGACACACTTTCAATGCACCAGTCACTAGTGGGTTGGCAACGAACAAAAAGCAGGAGAACTCATCTATTTCAGGCCAAGCAGTGAGAAGTGGATGAATTCTGTATAGCCCATATTAAAAACGGGTCACCTCTTACTAACTGTGTTTGACTACACCATTACTTGCACTATGATTCTTCCCCCACTCTCAGAAATATCTATTTCTACCTGTAGTTATCAGCTGCATAAAGTAAAGGAGAATAAAGCATGGAAAAATCTAACCAGAAATTAAGAGGATCTTTTATTACCACTGGCAAAATCTCACAGCCATCGAATGACCGGATCTGGGCAGGGAGCTGGGCCAGATGACCTCCCATGGTCCCTTCCAAACTACGTTACTCTGTGATTCCCTGACAGCAGGACCTCCTTCTATTGTACAACTGCATAATAAAAGATCATCTTTAATCCAAAAAACCTCTCATTATCTGATCCAAAACCCACGTGCTTACAGTTAAAATGAAGTCTCCTTTTGAATGAACAGGGCCAGACAAGACATGATGGACACTGAATGAAAGAGGAAGCAAAAGAAAGACATTGAACAGCTTTGCCCAATGTCATAGAAGAGGCTGAAAGCAGAAATGGAAATAAAACACCATGACAAGTCAGAATAAAGAAGGAAATGGGAGTTTTGAATCACTAAATCAAGGAAGATTGAGGAACATGATTGCTGAGGAGGGAAGGTTTCCAGAAATAGCACTCTGCATGCGACAATTCTTCCCTAATGCTGCCTTCCAGACATGTGTCCAAAATCCCCTTAAAATCCCCATCTCCCCTGGAACAAGAGCTGTGTCATCATGACTAATGGTGGCTCAAGACCTGGCCATGTGCTGCAGAAACTCACAGAGAGGCCTGACTGTGGGGAAAACCCACCCGACTGCTCGCCAAGCCAAGGGGAGAAAGGGGCCCACGTTTTGCTCATCTGAAGATGTCTACTCAGGAATTTGTCTTCTCTTTCTTTAAAGCAGGATGCTCAGGATAGGTGGCCTGGCGACCATGTCCACGTTGGTAAACAGGGGAGGAGCCATGGCTCCTCTTCCAGCAGCAGAGACATGCCCGGGAAGGCCACACAGCAGCAGGGCTATCACCATACAGCTACATTTCCATAATATCCAAGAGCCCCAGCAGCCCACTCAAAGATGCTCATCCCCACCACTGCCCTGGTGAAGCCCCACGCCTCCCAACACCGACCGCAGCACAAGGCAGGCTGGATTTTAAGACAACACGCAGTATGAACATTTCGAAGCTACTCGAGGTGCTGGCAGGCCTGCATCTCTGGCTTGCCTCGTCTCCACGGGTGCTACACTGTGGGTGACCAGTGGCCATCATACAGGTTTCCAGAGCAGAAGGTGATGGGAGGTGGTGTGTCATGGATGGGCTCTCCCTTGGGGATGCCAGAACCCTGCCTGTGGAACAAGCAGCAGACTAGGGTGGGCAAAGCTTGGCAGGAGCATTGCCTAGGAGAAGTCTGCTCAACCGTTTTTCTCACTCCTGCGGCTCATCTGAGCTGACTTCACAGCCTCCTCAATACACTGGCCTCCTGCCTTCTCCTCTCCCCAACAGCCTCTCTCCTGGTTCCACCACCACCCAGGACACAGCCCTCCAAGCTCCAAAACGCAGCAGGAGCCAAGGAGAACAGGGAGAACGAAGACCAAAGATGTCACATGGAGAGCCGTCGACTTGGGCCACTTCTCTTTCATGATGTGAACATGTTCAATGTTGCTGCTTGCCCAGGTACCTATAGTAAATATCTCATTTAACCTGATTTTTTTTTTAAAAAGTCATTGACTAAAATCTCTTCTATATCCAGTTTTCTGATGAAAACTTAGCATCTGGGAAAAAAAAAAGTGCAAAAATATGGCTTTTAAAAAAATTGTTTCAGCGGAAAAAATGAAAGGAGAGCTGGAGCCCTTCCAAAGAGGAACGGGAAGCAGGGCAAGTCAGGGAGCCTCGTGCAGCCTCTGCAGGACTCTGCTGTCCCCGTGAGCCGGGGGATGCTCTCCTCCACTGTCCTCTGTTACGCTCCCACCTGCTGCAGAGGAAGAGCATTTCTTCCCTAAACCTTTACACAGAGAAATAGGTCAAATACTTCAAAACAAAGCCAATGCAATGAAAAAATCCATACCTCAATTCTGCAAGTTGGAAGTTGTTCTGCTTTCTGGCAGGGGGTAACTTAGGTTTCTCCTTTTTCACCTGCAGCCTAAGGCAGCAAGCGAGGATGCCTGTAATGGGCTAATTTGGACAAGTGGGCTCAGCTGCTCTTTGAGCCCACACGCTCCCAGCCCGGGTTGCTGTAACCTGGTACTTGGGGTCTTCTCAGAATAGATGCTGCTGACAGCAACTGGCACAGAGTATCCCAGCTCACATTCCCACGGGAACTAGGAAATAATATCTTTCCAATTATTTCCAGACCATATTGGCTTTTAATCTGGTTATTCAGTGATTAAAAAAAAAAAAAAAAAGTTCCTCTGCAGGCTTTGATTTGTCTCAGTGTCAGGGCTGCTGAACATTTGTCCAAACTGATTGGCACCTATAAAAATACAAATTACTCTCCTGTTTCTCCCCTCTCTGTCATCAGCAAGCTTGCTTACTTCTGGCCTGTCTGGTCTTGCCCTCCAAACGCAGGGAGCAAAGGATTGCTCTATTTCTATTTCATTTCTGTCAGCTATTTCCACTTCTTTCTTCTTTTCCTTCCTCCTCCGCAATATTATGAAGAATCTTCTAAGCATTTCCAATTGTGTGTAATGGTTTTGGGATATTTCACTGGTCGGCTGCTTGGCTTGAGACCCCTGCAGGGAGTCTGATCTCTAAAGATGCGAGGAATCAGCACTAACTACTCCATTGGTTTTATGAAAGGTCACCCTGGGATTTTGTAGGAATCCATAAAGGAAATCTTCCAGATGTTTGGGGAGGCAGATCTTGCATTTTGCTTGTTGGTTTTTTCCCTAATCTAAGTTCAGCTCCATGAAAGCCTTTTGCTCATCAGCTGCACAATTATAAAGGAGGTAGAGGCAGCACAGATTGTCACAGACTCTTTCCAATGACTTCTCCCACCTTAGCTCTCGATACGTTCTGACTTCGAGGATGCAGATAATTCCCTAGGGTGGGTATAACCTTTGATGCTCCTGGCAAAAATCGCTAAAGAGCCTCCACCCTCTAAATTAGCCTCCAAACATTATCTAAATCTCGTTTGGTGCCTTAAAACCCAAAGGCGCAACCTCTGCCTCAGGGATTTCGCAAGTTCTCTACTACAGAAGGAGACTGGGCACAAAGTGGCTCTGGGTTGGAAAGTCTGGGAGTAAGTACACTCAGCAAATGCAGTGTGGGACCAGGATGAAATTCTTGGTGGTACTAAAGTTTGCCATGTCCCGTGCACCCAGCTGTGTCCCCACTGGGCTCTGTGCACCCAGGGCCGTACACCTGCAGCTGCTCAGCAAATCGGGCCACTTCAGCCAGCGCTGTCTGGGACCTGGAGGGATGGACCATGTCCTTTGCCATGCCCTGCAAAGGGCCCAGCTTATGCAGGGTGCGGGAAGGGCAGCGGTGGGAGCCTCATGCTTGGCGCGTGAGCATCAGTAGGTCCATGGTGGTGGGTCTGAGCCCGAGCTTACACCATTGCTGGAGCAGTCCCCAGGGCAGGACATGGATGTGGCTTAGTACTCTGTTATGGTGAAGCAAGGGGAGGACTTGTTGTACCAAAACCTTACCAATAAAGTGCAGCATGGCAGATCCAGACCTCAGAAATATTTTTTGGGTGCTTTTGTTCTCGTGTGAACTCCAGCTGGGGTTCATCCTGCAAAAATAAAAGACAACTCCTCTCTCTCTTCCCACGATGACATTATGCCCTTTGGCTCAGTGCATCCCTGCCATGGGCAACCCGGGGCTGGCAGACCCAGGTGGAGGGGCTCACCTCCATCTAGGGGGTGCAGGGAGCCAAAAAGTGGCACTCACTGCACTGAAAAGCACCCCAAAATCAAACCCACCAGCACCCACCGGCACCCTGGTACCTAACGTGTGGGGAAACCATGCTGGTGGGAGCCCCTGTCCTGCCCTCCGTTCATCAACAAACTGCAACCAGGCAAGTCATTTGAAAATGAATTAACACAGACATCAGATTAGATCTCTGGTTTTTGGGGTGTGTTATCAACAGTTGCAAATCATGAGGGTTTTATGGTCATCACAGCATGAGTGTGAAGGTTTCTAAAGAGATGGGTGGGCTTTGGGTCAGGCTTAAGCACTGGATGGGATCCAGGTCCTACTGGAGTGAAGTCTTATGCAGCTGCAGCAGGGAAAGCTGCATCCAGAGCAAAACCTACCTCATACTCCTTTGCTCACCTAGAGACAACCCAAAAATCAGAAGGTAAAATTTTGCCCCAGTGAATTCAAAAACTGCAGGACTTCATGCAAAAAATCCTTACTGAAGATAGACTGCTGAGGAGGGACAAGGAAGCATGTATCAATGTAAGAAATGAGTCTTGACCACTATTTATTTGACAGAGACAATTTAGCTGTATGTTTTTATTTCCTATGGTTCATTTTCAATAAAAGTTTGTATCTTTACCGGAAGAAGATTGGTATCAACACTCAGCAGTACAGACTTTTATAAAGCATTGATGGGAGAGGAATACATACACACTTCATCTCTATTAAAAATGCACTTCCTTTTTATTCTCTTTTGGTTAAAAAAGAAAAACAAATGTCCCTTCTCACTGTCGCATCACATTGAATGACATGCAGCAAAACCAAACAAAGTCAGCGAAGTCCCAAACCTTTTGTAACCCACGCTGTGGTCATCTGTATGTGTGTATGTGCCTGCGGGTGTATTTTTATATGCTCCTAAGCCATCTCACGGCATCAGGGCAATCAGGGATGTGAAGGATTCCTGAGTGAGGAGTTTTGGAAACATGTTTATTGACAGGGAGGTATTTCTCACCTTGGCATCTGAGCCCTCGCCTTCCACGGGGGAAGGCCAAGCAGAAAGCAGGGCTGGACCTGAGTGTTCAAGACAATCACGTAGGCAAGGGGCTGTGTGACTGGAGAGTATGAGCAACCGAGTTGTAATAAGAAACTTTATTTTCTTCAGTTCTTTCAACCAGAACAAACCTTTAAAAGGAGACAAGAGCAAAGGCCAAACCCCACGGCACATTGCAGGCATGTTGCCGGTTTGAAGAGTGAGCTTCTCCCAGAATATCTGGATGAGAGATGGGTGATTTCCCCCAGAAAGGGGCAATCTCTCAGACACAGGGGTGGCAGGAGAATAGGAGCAGAGATCCCCTGACTGGCTCGAAAGACGATGCCACGTTCACGTGCTGACGACCCCATCTCTCCTGCAGGAGCAGAGCTGCTCAGGTCCACCCTTGCTGCCTACCCCTTAATGCTGATCCACTTTTTCATGCATGGTCTCAGAGCCTGCTGCACACACTAAAATTAAACCTGTGGAGCAACATTTCCACTGGTTCGCATGCCGCTGCGCAAGGAGGAACCCCAGCCAGTTCACAAGCGACGTTAGAAGTGGCAAACGCCTATGAGCAACCTGCAGTCTGAGGCAACCCTTCCTCTCCTCTCCAGCCCCTGTCTCTAGCCAGGCTGCGCAACGTTTACTGCCTCCTGGTTTTGTTAGCACAAAATGTACTATCTTCCCTGTGGAGCTGAACTTGGGCCCACCCAGCCCATCATTAGCTTTTTGGAAACCTTATATATGTCGGGAGGGGCTGTTTTCCCTCACATGGTAGTGACTTGTTTTCCTCCTTCATTTCTTGAGCTTAAAAGCATAAAGGTATTTTTGTTTAAAGAAGAAGCGGTGAAAGGATGCTGGCGAGAGCAGAGAGGGCTGCTTGGGAAGTCAAAATACCACCAGACCCAAGTTGTCAGCCATTGCGGTCCGACCTTTCGGCAGGATGAAGATACCCCTCTGGAAAATGAAAATGCTCCTTCTGTGCTGCAGGAGGCACCTCTGCCCTCGGCAGCACCTCTATGAAGGGCTTCTCTGGCCGAGGAGGGAGG
>NW_009206219.1:0-10116 GCF_000690835.1 Fulmarus glacialis | reverse complement strand
GGACCCCCGCCGCAGCAGCCCCCGTGGTGGCCCTGCCTGGGACATGCTGGCTGCTGTTCCCTGCAGCCCGTGTGCAGCGGGGACCGCGGTTAAGCACGGCTCTGTTAGCAAAATAAGCGTAATGAACTTCCCAGTGAATTCGCAGTGATTTCCAGAGAGCAGACCGAGGGGTGAGTGAGAGGAAACGGGCACATCCATCTTCGCTCCGCACTCATCCGGTTCCCTCCCCTGCTTTGTCCGCGTAGTAAATTATGGAGGTTAAAGCTATAAAATGCGTATCACCCTGTCTAATCCTGGCCCTTGACAAAGCAGCGCTGCTCCCTCCTAGAATGATTGCCCACAAGGGAAACATGTTTATATCCATTACTGGCTCAGGCAATTAATTTGCAGCCATGCTAATGAATCTGAGAGCTCTTTGCCCGATTTCTCCCTCGCTGCCAGGCGCTCGGCTGTCTGGGCAGAGTCCCTCGCAAGTAATTTCTCTGCATATCTCCCCAGGCCAATAGGAAACTCCATGACTCACTTTCCTCCCTTGCAACAGCAATAAGCGGTGGCTGGGAATCAGAAACTTCCTGTGAAAACAAAGGGACAAAGCCTTGCCTTGACAAGTCCCATCAGGACTTAAACTTCTAAATCACAACAAAATCTTTGCAGATCTGCCGGCTAAGGCTGCCGTGTCTCTCTGCTGAGCCCCTCTCGCTGCTTTCTGCGCTGCAGCGAGCACAGCAGCAGCCCCGGGGCAGTGCTGGGACGCGGGAAGCCCCGTCCCTCCCCATGCATCGATGCTGCATCCGTACCTGTAAACTGGGGGGGTTGCTGGGCCAGGAACGGGCGGGCTCTCAGTGCTGATTCATTAGCAAGCTCCTTGGCATTTGTTGACCAGGACCAATCAATAGACGGCCAGCAGGTCCTGGGACACGTCCAGGAGTTTGCACGGGACAGACCTCGTTCCCTCTGGACAGTTTTCTGGGTGCCTTGGAGATCTGGCCTCGGCAGAGGGACACCCGCATCCCCGTGGGCACGTGGGAGACGGGAGGCTGCTCAGCGCTGTCCCAGTTGAGGACATCTGTGCAGGAGGAGCAGCAGCACAGAAGGTCCTTAGAGATCTTCACATCTGAAACCAGCACACAAATGGCAAGTTAAACTGCAGCTGGGGTGGATATTGAGAATCATGACTTGAGGCTGAAGCAGCAAAGATGAGAATGAGAGTCCTAAGTCCTCTGGGAGTCTAGCCCATGCTCACACCTACTGCAGGAGAGAGTGGACAGGAGTGGAGGGAGATCTTTCTTCTACATGATGGCATATAGTGCTTAAATTGTCAAGTCTTGGGCAACATTTCCCAACACAGCAATTTACAGCACAGAAAACTCTTAAGGATCAAGAGCTCAAAAAAAGATTTGGTCTAAGGATCTGACCTCAGTCAAGGACTGAAAATCTGGCCACAACTCCCCTAGGCTCCCAGGAAAATTACTTCGCATTGTTACGCTGTTTTATTTGGACTCATTCTCACCTCTGTGAGAATATTCTCCTCCCACCCCAACTTATTAAAGCAAAATAATTTCAAAGTAATTCATGGAATCAAAAATTAATCCCATGCTGAGTGGTATTATGATTGCTGGAGCAAGCAGTAATTCCTGTCCAGCATCCCTGCCTACGTACAGATCAAAGCCAGCATTACGGTCAAACACATCCTCGGCTGAGAAAGGCAGCCCCACTGCTGCTGTTCCCAGCTGAGCAAAAATGTTGAGCTCGGCCCATTGGATCATTTTTGGATTTTACATGCCCTGGAGCAGGGATGCAGATAATCTTCAGCGGCTGTAGGTTACTGTGGGGTTGAACGAGAACCGTGAGGGTGAAAGGGGACAGACAGGTGAGCAGAAACACCAGCCGGGGTGAGCAAGACTTCAGCATACAGCTTCCCGCAGGAGCACTGCAAATGCCGTTTTTCAGGCTCTCTTTATCTCCCGGAGCTGCAAAGCAGCGAACGTGAAGCCCCAGGTTGGGCTCAGAACACAGCTGATCATCGGAGACTGCACGGAGCCAAGTTTCCAGGCAGGCCAACACGTGAAGAGCACTATCAAAGGGGGAGGTTTTTCATCAGTGCGGCTTTGTTCTACATGCTGCAAATTGCAAATTGCGGGAGGCCGTCGGGCACGTCTCTGACGGCAGCAGCGAGTCTGGCTCAGTCCAGTTCGTTAGGACTGATCTAATCAGCCCGGTCCATCGTTGACTCCAGCAGCTCCTTGAGAAACAGACTCCCAAACGTCAGAGGAAGCCTGCGGTGGTGAGTGGCCTTGGGCTTAATGATCCGGAGTTTGTTCTTGTGGGCCGCTGGTTTCCTGCCCTGGTTTCAGCAGGCTATGAGCGGGCAGATGAAGGTGTTCTGCTGCTGGTCCCATCCAGAAAACCATGTGTGAAAGTTGATGACTTTTTCTCCTTGTAAGCCTGCAAGCATGAAGTAGAGTTATCGAGCCATGTACCAGCTTTTTCACTTCCCTGATATCCCCTGCATGAGCAACACTGCTTTGCTTTTGGGACCAACAGCAGGGACAGAGCTTACACCTCACTGAAGGTTGTGGCTGTGGGACTGACCCACCTGACTAAAGAGGGTTGATCTCCAGGACACCTCCTTGCTGTCAATGTGACCCTGCAGAGGATTCAGCTGAACTGTTGTAAAAAAAATCCCCTGGATTTCTGCATCACTCCTGGTGTGTTGGCTGGGAAATCAAGGCCACGTGTCTTCAAAGATGCAATCAAGCCAAAATTCATAACCCCTCACAGAAGAACATTTGGGTTGGCAGACCCAACAGCAGTTGTGACAGAGCTTCATAGTCTCCTTCCAAATGTGACCAAGCAAAGTCCCATTCCAAGCCACCCTGACAACAGACCCAACTTGGCTGATAGTGGGAAAAAATGCATTAATAATAAATTTGGGGCTGCAGCCAGGAGGCCTAGATCAGCTCCATGCAGAGGACCAGTGCACTCCCATAGGAGACCACTGGCCAGGACGCCTGGAGTTTCCTTTACCCCTGGGGAAATAATATTCCCAGCATGACGGGGCTGACACAGAGCACTGGGTAACAGAAACATATGGAGGGAACAGGTAAAGGTGCAGGGACAGGACCACCTTTTTGGGAGGCACTACTGGAGATGGGGCTGGTGGAAATGCACCTGGTTTCCCTCCGTGACTCCGTAAGCCGGGAGCACTGCAGGCATCAGCCAGGGCACCTTCTAGGAGTGGGGAAACACACCCAGCTGGTGGATACCTCACCAAGCTGGTGAGAAATAGTGAATTTTACTGCTTGCAGGCCATACCCTCCCAGGGACAAGGGCTGGTGCCCCTGGTGCCCGAGGAGTTGCTGTGGGCTGATGGTGTCCCACCAGTCCTGCTGGGCAGGGCCCGTGGCCAGGCTGTCCTGGGAGGTGACTTCTGTCCAAGTGCCCGTTCCTCATTACACAGTACCCAAAGCTCCTCTAGATGAACGCCGTGCACTGGTAATAGAGTCTCAAACCCACGCGGCAGCGATGGCAATGGGGTGAGAATTGCACCGCGTGAGCCAGTGCATTTTTAAGCCTTTGGGTGTAGTTCGTTGATCTTTCGGTCAATTTTTCAACCCCTGTAAATGGTCAAAGGTAAGGAGTTCCCCAGTCGAGTTACACATCAAGGGAGGGGAAAAGTTTCTTTTTTTAATGTGTTTTAAGTCTGCTTAAGCTTAAGCTTAAGCTTTGCATGGTGCTGCCAGGTCTTACAGTGGAGGAGACGGTGAGCGCCTGCCCCACGTTGCTGTAGAAGAGGCCAGACCTCGCTTCTGTAGAGCCAGCGCAGTCAGCCGAGAGCTGTCCGCTCCCACCAGGCTACGGGCCCACCCAGAAGATGTCACAGGTGAACCAGGGCGTCACTTTCTGCCTCGGTTTCAAATTGTTTACAGGATATTATTTTTTTGTGTGTCCAAGGAGACGTAAGAGCATCTCAGTGCAAGATGGTTTGAGATGTTAAATCGCCTGTGAATATAATAACAAGTGACCTGGGCTGGAAATGCCTGAATTTTTTTTTTTTTTACAGCCAATAGACAATGAGCAAAACAACATTTCTGGGTTGTTCAGGACTCTTTTTACGTTTGTATCAAAACGGTGCAAGCAGCAGCATTTTAATGTGGGACTCGCTCACACCAGGTCTGTTCACCCCAGCCCAATCTGCCCCTTCTTGTGAACTTGTACTGCCTGCAATGGCAAAGCAGGTCTTCACTCTTCACAGGAAAACACAGAAAAAAGCCTTGTGATCAGGTCTTCTGTAACCTTCAAGCAGTCCTGGGAACAGTCCCGTCAGCCCCTGCTCCGACAGCCACAGCAGCGTTTTTTATGTCTCCGTCGTGGCAGCTGAGGGGAAAAAACATTGATTGGATTCCACCGGCATGAGAAGATTAATCGTCCGTCTGGATTTCCAACCAGCCTCTTCCACCCTGGGTAAAGCCTTGGCATTAATATTTAAAATTCTTCTGACCTCTCTCTGTTTTAATTAGCAAGTGGAAAACTCCCTGGCCTGCGCCAGGAAAAAAAAAGTCCTTAAGATCAAAGTGGGCTCTAATTCACGTTTCTGCTTGCCACGCTCAAAGGAGCCTGTTGGTAAAATGAGTGTCGTGTTTGATGGAGATGGAAGGACATAATCCATCAGCTGCAAAAGGTGGTTGCTGTGTCCTGAGTGAAGCAATCCCATTTCAGTGAGGCCAAAGGCAAGGGGGAGCGTTGGGTGATTTTGCCAGTACATCCACAACGGTGATTTTAGGCTCCTTGTGGGGGAAAAAATATCCTTGCCTCAACTATTACTGTAAATGTATCTACAGGATAAATGAAACATTCAGGATCTTCTACTAAGTAATAAGAAAACCCATGAAACTGTGTAGCTCAAGGGAAAGCATCAAATTCTTCCATTGTATCCTCAAAGGAGAGGGAGAAAATGTATTTGTTTTTTGAGAGGAGGTGATTTGTGAAAGTGAGACCCCCCCCAAATTGAGTCACCTGCAAGTACCCCCCAGTGCTGGATTCATCCAGGTGCAGAACAAGGGCTGAAGCGAGGGAAATGCCAGTGTCCTTGGTGAAGGACTCACTGCTCAGAAGCACAAATCTGGAAATGGAAACCTCCAGACCAGTATTTAGGCACAAAGCTATGGCCACCAAAATGACTGGCTGGCCCTAACTGCATTTTGCTATGTATCACCCTCTCCCTGGTCCTACGTTTCTTCTGCGTCATGGCAAGGATCATAACCCTGATGCTGATGTAGAAAGCCTGGGCCCTGCCTCTGCTCCATGTTAAAAGTAGTTGTGGCAAAAAAAAAACTCTAAACAAAGTAAAAGCTCAGTTTAAGCATCACTGATTTTCTTGCTCTCTGTCTTTTTGTGCCTTGACAGTGCACCCCCCTCCCAGGACCACTTGTCCAGAAATATTTTCCTCTGGCAGAGTTGGAAATTGAAGCATTTTCCCACAAGCTGTCCTGAATTTTTAACTTGCCAAGCATAAGGCTGAGCTCAGACCACAGCAGACCTCTCTGCCTGGGATGTCATCAAGCGTCTGGAACGAACCCCTTCCCATGGCCTCAAACTCAAAAGCACAGTGGCCTGGGCAAAAGGAAGGGAAACTCGCAAAGGAGAAGGGGAACAACCCAACAAGTTTTCTGAAAATTATTTTTGAGCCTTACTGACAGTTCTCAGAAATGTCCCATCTAAGACGGCTGGGGTAGAAGGGTCCCAGGTCTGCTGTGACAGGTGTGGGAAGCTACTAGGAGAACAGGTTGACCGTATTATGGAAGGCATCTTCGTTCCCATTGTGGTTGAGAAACGATGAGGAACGTGGAGCTTCTTGACCACACAACAGAAACCCATATTTTCTCAGAGGATCCTTGCCTGGAGAGATGTCACCTGCAGAAGGCAGAGCTTCTGAGATCGTCCTGGAGACCCAGGTGTGAGACAATACAAGGAAGCTCAAGCTTTTACCTTCAGCAGTGAAATCACTCCCTCTACGCTGAAGCAGTTCTGATGTTTTACTCCTCTTCCTCATGAACTGAGACGGCATTATCTATAAAAACTAAAAATGTGTCATTGTAGGCACTCTTTGCTTTTATTATTAGCTCTCTAAAAGATAAAAATTTCCATATGCCTTCATGCACTCCCTGGTGGAAGTACCTACCACACACGAACCCAGCAAATCTGCACTAATCTCAGCCTTGTGTTAGATTTAAAAATGATTCTGTAAAAAAAAAAAAAAATATCCTCTCCTTTAGTGGATCTCAGTGGCAGATGTCAACACCTTCATCATCACCTCCAACAAGGACTGGGAATAAGTGATGAAGATCTGCAACGGGAGCAATCTCATGCGGCCTGAAAATCAGCTGAAAGATGGCAGGCAAAGGATATTAATGAGTATCCATCATAAAAGATAAAAGAACAACCGCAACCTTCACGTTGGGATGTTGCACATATATCTTAGTCACAGCCAGAATGTCTTGGAGGGGGAAACTCTAGATCTGGATTGCTGAATTCTGCTGCTCCTCAAGCAGCTCTGCCGACCAAAACCCAAGGGCGGCAGCAGAAGCCGGGGTGCTCGGGGGCACATCCCCGCCCCAGTGCTCCCTCGGGCGGGAGCAGCACTCCCCGGGATGCCCAGTGCAGCAGCGGTTCTGGAGGAGAAGCAAAAGGAGGCACCCGAGGGCTGTAAATGGAGCTTGCAAGGCTGAAGGGAGGACAGGGGACAGCTGACGCTGGGCTGGGTAGAGGTGAGGGAGGGACGAAGAACGAAGAGGAACTGGGGCAAAAGGCTGCAATCTGGCACAGGGAGCATGGGGGTCTGGCTGCAAGACGGGGACTACAGCCACAGAGAGAGCACGACGCACAGTAAGGGCGGTGCGGTAAGAGCGGCAGGGATGGCGATGAACTCTCCAGAAGAGCCGTGCATGCAAACTACCTCAAGGAAGGGTGAAAAAATTGCCTCCCACAGGCACATTCGCTCCCGACTCCTGGGAGCCACAGATGAGGCAGCAGCTCTCGGCGCACCCTCCCGAGATGCCTGCAGGGAGCCGAGCGCCGTCCTCCTGCGCAGCCTCCCTAAGGACACCCAAACCTCTCTTAAGGAACAGTGGCGTTTCAGGTTGACCCACCATCTCCTGAGCAAGTCTCCCCCTCTATCCCTCTTCGCGAAATCAACTGCTTCTGCAAGAAGTTCAACGTGACCAAACAGTTACCCGTCATACGACCAGAACAGTAAATAGCCGTGCCAGGTCAGGTGGTAGGAAACGCTGCCGTTTCAGTCACGAGGCCCAGCCGCCTGGCCACGCGGCGGGCAGAGCTGGAGGCGTGCAGCTTTTCACTGCCTGGCTATGTGGCTTGCTTTGTTTAAAAAAGAAACATTAAATAACATCAACCCATACTGCATAATTACTCGTGGAAGTGCAGAGCTGAAGTTGTCAGCTGAACTGCTTTGGCATTACCTCTTCACTCACATTGCGTTAGGACTTTATTTTGTAACAAATACGCACGATTTAAATGCTCAGTGACACTCCTGGCGTTCCTTCACCACCGAGTATCACTTCACTGATGACTCCAGATGGCTTATTAACAACAACATAGACAAAAAGTCACTTTTTCAAGCAGCAACTGTTTATTATTGGGAAAAACATTAGGACTTTATTTTTTTTCTCTTACATATACTTGATTTGAATAAAAATAATTTAAAATTTTTTAATTTCTTTTTATATTACACGAAAATAACTCGAAACAAGGACTGTGAATTTTGGAAGCAAGAAAACATAGACAAAACTGTTGTTTAGCTGCTGAGATGTAGTACTCAGATTTTTTTTGAACTCAAATAGAGAAACAATCACAATTGTCATTCCAGTGAAGAAAATTAGTCCACCTAAAAAATATCTTGAAATTTGAGAATGATACATAGTTACACTAGAAAGTATTCATAATATAGTGTGTGAGTTCTAACATATTACCTAAAATATATAACTTCTCAGACTTTACAAGGTCAAGTATTTTAGACCATATTCCAGTGGAAAAACACTACAAACCTATTACAATCCTTTTAAAGTTCTTGTTGAAATAACTTTTATTTCCTTTTGAGGAATTTTAATATAATATTTCAAGCAATAGAATATTGCATACAAACTAGCTTGCAGAACTTTATTCACACTAACTTGGACAATCGCTGTTTTAAAGGATGAAGCACCTTCAGTAACAGTGACAATGCATCACTGTTACAGTAGCTGATGAAGAAGCAGATTTTGTGCACAGGTTGGTACAATTTTCATGACATTTCTGTAAATCTGATAAAAATTACTGTATATTCAGTAATAAGAAATTAAACTAATGGGAATTAAAATATGCTTAAGGCTGGGGTAGCATTACAGTGTTGCAAGACAAAGATTCTATTAATTAATCCAAGTTATATCATCTGACAAAGACTTCCAATAAAACACTGATTTATTCTTCTTTTTTCTTTTTAAAATACATGCAACCTACTGCAATTTCCGTTCCTTGGCTTACCTCGTCTTTTTTCAGTTGAATGTGAATATAGTTCATCTTTTCATTAAGTTCTAGGGTAACGAACACCATTCAGCATCACCTGAATGGATTCTAATAAAAGCCCCAAAAAGCAAAAAAAAGCAATTAGCATGCCAAGGTCTCGCTTTAGAACACAAACTATTATCTGCAGAAATACGCAGGGTAAAAATGAGATGGAATTTGCATAGGTAGTTATTTGCATTGAGTACCATATTAAATTTAATGTAACTGTCCCAGTCATGGCTGCCTGATGGACCGACAGAAAACCACTCTTCACCGAGTACCAGGAAAAAGTACTGTTAATACCATCAAAACTGTTCTCTTGTAACAGTCTAACCTCAGGGGTCAGTTCTCTTTTAAAGAAATGCTTGAAATGCTGGCTGGTGTTGCAGCTTGACAAACAACCCGATGCCATCTAAAGCGACAATGTCAAGCCCTTTAAAAATAAACATTTAATTTCAGTATATTTTGGGGGATTTTTGTTTTGTTTTGTTCTTGGCTTTTTTATTTTTGTAACTGTCTGCTGTTTCCAGCACCATCTCAGAGGCTGGAACGTTTCATTCCTTCCTCTGCCGGTTTTGTCATTTTCCACTTGGCAGATACTGACCACCACACCCCGCTGCTCCTCATGGCACAGCAGTCACCGGCACCGCCTTCTCATTTGCCTTGTCTGTTATCCATATTGTCAGTGGGATTTACAGCCCTGGAATGTGATTTCTGAATTAATACGCATTTTCTTTTCCTAAGGAATACCTTATTTTGCGACCAGAGCTGGGTAAAAACACTGTAATTTTAAATAATGAGTGGGCGGTGGCTCTTTTGAGATAAAGCAGTGATGCACTTTAGAAAGCCAAGCAGGCATTTTCACCCGACTGCAATAGTTTTAAGATCAGGTAAAATTTTGGACCTAAACTATGCCATTTGTCTTCCTTTGTAAATTGAGAATTGCTTTTAGTTTTACCAAGAAATATTCTACTGGTATGAACTACAGAATTTTTGAAATTATTATGCATATTTATGTTTTACATCTCTTCTCTAAATATATTACTCATTTGCTTAATTCATTCAGCAATCTACCATACTGTCAACCAACTACAGTAACCCAGAAATATTTTCTGTGTACGGAAGGGGGCTTAATCACTAAGCCACACCTTCCTGCAAAGCTTCAGTATTTTTGATTGGTAAAAAGCATTTCTCATTGAAATAATACTGAAGTGGAGCCCAAGCCCTCCTCCATACATACGACTGTTAAGTTAATTAACTTCTCAGGACAAAACGCTGATCACATTCAATGACAAGATATACTATCGTTTTCAAGACAGCTCCAGCGGTAGCTCCGGTGGTACAAGCGTGTATCTTGGGTCAAGCTTAGGTGTGAAATCCTTGAAGTTCTTAGATGCTTCAGTACCAAATACATCTAAAACTTTCCTGTTCATGAGAGCAAACCTGAAAAAGAAGAGCCATGAGAGAGTGAACAGATTATTCATTTACTTTTGAAAAAATAAAATCATTTAAAATTGTTTTATTTTTTAAAGTTATTAATTGAATTTATTTATAAAA
>NW_009206218.1:255-987 GCF_000690835.1 Fulmarus glacialis | reverse complement strand
GATTCAGCACAGAACTAGGGATTTTTGTTACAACAGAACGATCCTGGTTCAAACTGAAATAAGAGCTTTCATGCAGAAGTTTTTCTCATTTTGGTTTTGCTTTAACTCAGCTACAGCAGCTTCCATCTGAAGTTCCAAACATTTCCATCTGCAAGAACAGAACTCTAAAGAGTTTTGGCTCCTGCAAGTTTTTCCTTCCCAACCCTGCTCCCATTAATTTTGTTGTGAAAGAGTTTCACAAACCATTGATCAGGTTTTTGTCAGATATTTATCTCACTACTGAAACAAAGAAGTCCCTGACAAACTCTCTAAGACTCAATTTGGAGTTTTAGAAAGCAGGTATTCTTTATTGCGAGGTCGGACGCACAGGGGATTGCTCCACCTAGTGTGTGTACCAAATGACTCAATCATAGAAGTTACATACAATTAGAGTATACATATTCATTACATTTCCGAGAAATAATCTAAATATTCATGTTATTTCCCGGAATTCATTAACATATGCAAAAGTCTTTGACGCATGTGCCCTTGTGTTCTTTGGTGGTCTTTCAGGGTCTTCTTGTGGTCGTCGATAGTCTTCCTCACAGTGTCCTTTACTTGAACTCAGTCTTCACGCATGCTCAGTTTCAACTCTTGGCTTAGTTAGCACAATTCTCACAAACTAGCACTACCCCCTTATCTATTCTACTCAAGATATAAGGTTAGCCTCTTTATCTATTTTACGCAGAATAC
>NW_009206218.1:0-209 GCF_000690835.1 Fulmarus glacialis | reverse complement strand
ATCTCCTGGAGGTCCGGCCTGTCTATTCATGAAGCATTACTAACCATCTGCATCATTTCAACCAAAGAACCGTATGTCTCTTCACTGTTCCTTTGTATTTGGTATCAATCCCTATCACTACTCTTGGGTCACATGCCTGAAATCCTTTTTTCTTGTCCCAAACACCTAGGGTTTTAAAGCAGCCCCTTTTTCTTTCTTACACAGGAGAA
>NW_009206217.1:29337-48057 GCF_000690835.1 Fulmarus glacialis | reverse complement strand
GCCCATCGATCCAGCCTGTCCAGGTCCATAAAGGGGTATTTTAGTTAAGATCAAGACTTCCTCCCTCTAGCCTTATTACAGGCTTCCCTCATCTTGTTTGCCCTCCACAAAGCAGAGCTGCAGGAGATCCTGATCTTTTGTAGGACACAACAACTTTGTGCCTTCAGTACCATTTTAGAGCCAGTCTTTCATGACAGCTGAGGGAGCTGGAGACATCAGCTTTTGGAGAGGCTGGGAGTACCGGAGGCTTTGGCCAAGTGTCTGACTCACAGATCACCGCCTCCTGAGTTTAACCACCTCCCTCCCTCCCTCCTGCCATGTGTGCGTGGGTGGGAAAGGCGCTGTGCAGAAGAGCTGCTCTCCAGGCAGAGCTGCGAGGAGCAGTTAAACTGCACGGGCAACCACGGCCAGCTCTGATACGGGACTGCCCCTGCCCGCAGCCCTCAGGGCTTTGGACTGGATCAACAAGGCACCATGGCCTTTGCATCTACACGGGCACAAAGGTGAGGCAGAAAAGTGACAGCTGAAAACACTAGACACACTTCACTTCTTTGTGGTCCTGTTGCACACAGTGCACTCCTTTATTTCACTCTGTCTCCCTCAGAGGGGATCTCTGTGCCTCGAGCTACGTTAGCCTTTTGCTATACCAGCATCCCACCTGGTCATTAACAGTGAATGGACACATAGTGGGGATGCCCTTCTCCCCACCTAAGGGGTCTCCAAGGCTAGGGTGGGCAATGATGCCTGTTTTGTCATCCTCAGAGCACTATCAGCTGTTGTGATTCTCTCACAAATCTCATAACATTTGATATTTTCCTTAAAGCTCCACCTCCTGCTGCGAAACACTCAAATGGAAATCCCAGATTTTACCAGCAAAAGGGTGTTTCAGACTAACGCATTTTCTGGATGTTGAAGACAATTTTTGAACACTGACAGTCGAGAAAACTAATGGAAAGAGCAAATTGGGAGCTGACTCATTATGTTTGAATACTTGGGTCTGCCCATCCTGTTCTTCCTTGACCTTTCTCTCTCTGCAAGAGCGGGACCATGATATTGTATAAGCAAGGCCTTACAAAGATTTCTCTTCAAATTTCCTTCTCTCAGTATTTGTACTGTTGAGTGATGCATCTCTTTCCCCATGAGATGCACACAAAGAAAAAAACAACAGGGAGTCTCGAGCAACGGTTTTAGGTCCTCTGAACAGATTTTGAGGGCACTGCTTTGCACCATCCTCCCTGCATTAGGGTCTACGCTCCTGCCTAATGCCTCAGGTGCTCAGCAGAAAAATGCGTGGTCTTCTCTACTGCTCCCACACTCAGATCCCAGGTGACCTGGCTGTTACCCACATAATTGCAAAAGCATATGGAGTTATCTACACAGAGCCCTGCAAAAATGGTCGTCTTGCAGGAGGACCTGAGTTCTCTGTGGGTACCTCTTCCCACCCTGAGCAACTGAACCAAATGTAATATTACGGCAAAAAAAGTACTTGCAATGACTCTTTCAAATGTGCAAATTACGGTCGGCTTATTTGCGCTCTCACATCTGATTATCAGATAGATCAGATTTTAATGCACTAGAAAGGTCACCTCATGTGCCTGGCCAGGCAGAGCCATGGTCTGTCTTATCCCACACATTGATATTTCTGAAGTTCCTCCTGGTGCACTATGTATTTCTCCTTCAATACCACAACAGTTATTATAGCTGAGCAAATTGTTCCCAAATTTACAAAAATTCAGGTGGTCCACTCTCTAAGCTAATTCTGCCTGCAAGGAGCTTATTTAAGGCCACAAAAATTGCATTATTCTCAAGAAAGGAGAATTATGCTAGCTATGTCATATGCAGAATAAAGTTTGAAACTGTACTGCTGCTCTGACATGGACCCAGTCCTGGCTTTTTTCACGGCCATGCCCAGCAGGCAGCGCCTGTGGTGCCATCCACTTGTGCAGGCAGCATTTTACTCCACTCAAATGTTTGCTAAATAAAATAAAACCAGAAAAAAAATTGTGTCCCATTTGGAACAAAAGCTCTTATAAATGCACCTCCTCTTCCTCGTTTGCGAGCCCACGGTTTGCCCACTGCATGCAGAGGGAATTTCAGTGTTTGTTGCAGTCGCTACCCAAACATGCCCTGTAGCTTGAGTCCCGGGACACACCACCCAGGGGGAGGGTTTTCCGACAGCTGCAGGGAGTCCAGCTCTTCTCCAGCTCTCCTACTGCAGCTATCCCAGGACTTTAGCCAGGGAAAGCCCAGGCCGGAGGAAGGCTGCGGGCAGCAGCCCCGCCGGGTGCTCCGGCCGCAGGACCGTGCCTGCCACCCGGGGGGTTGCTGCAGCCCCCTGGAGCTTCGGCTCTGGCAGCCAGAAACCTCCATTTACAGCACTCATGCAGATCCCTGCCACTAAAAAAAAATAGTTGACCCGAGGAGGTAAGTGCAACGAGCTCGCAGGCATTTCTGAACGCGCTGTTACCCCCCAAATAGAGGAGCTTGTGCTGGTGAAACTCAGCATAACTAGGAGACACGAATCACACGTTAGCCTAATCCATATCTTCTGAAATTCCAAAAATCAAAGAGGAATCGTGCAGCAGGTCAGCCGCTCTGCTGCACAGCAGCAGCGGAGTCCGGTGCTGCTACTGCTGCCATCACTTCAGTGTAGCTGGTGAACTCAACTCAGTTGCCCCAAGGGAAGAATTTGGTTCAACAGGTCCCCCCCCCGAGGGATTTTCTAGACCTCTGGCCCTGGCAGATGAGAGTCTGTGGCTCACACTACCCGCACCTGGAAAAAAACTCTTGGAAAAACGCCCGAACTAGCCAAAAGCCGAAAACAACGGGAAAATATATACTGTCTTATGATGCGCCTGAAATGAGCAGCTGGCTGGAGAGCCCTTTAGCAGCGGCAATAGCTGCGCAGCCCGCAGGGGCACAGGCTGGGATTTCAGGGGCTGGCTAGTTTATTCCCAGCTGGAGAACCATCAGTAAATAGCCGCACGACCACTATACAAGGAGAAGGAAAACTCTGCCTACCTGGAAAACGCGGTCATCAAAATTTCCTCCAAAAAGCCTCCGAAATGTCAGGGAAAAGCCTTTGTGGAGTCTCTCGTATCAGGAAGGCTCCTGCATCCCCGGCTGGAAGGCTCTGGGTGCTGGGGGTGTGTGGGGAGGAGCGGCCGGGAGCAGCAAAGGCGTCTCCAGCCCAGTCCCTCTATTCCCTCGCAGGCTGGAACTGCCCTCTATGTTCCTCCTCCTTCAAAATCAGGCAGAGCCTCCTTTGTAGTAGCTCCAGACATCCACGGAGAGTCACTGTGGGTCTACCGACACCTCGGGACGGTCTTCTTCCACCCGCTCCCCTCCCAGGGCAGATGCTGGGATGGGGCGCGGTTGTCATCTTTGGAAGTGAAGGCATTTTTGTGTTAAACAAGCTGGAAGAAGTCTCATTTACCCACGATGAGAGGCCCCTTTTCGTGGTTGGCATTGCTGCCCCACGTATTTATGCCATCAAACAGTGTTCCTCTTTCTTTCCTCCCCCCGTCCTCCTCCTCTTCCCATCCTAGTAACGTGTCCTGAGTGGAACAAATAAAACAGGAACATTTCAAAAAAGAGCAACTTGCATCTTAGCCTGTGTAAATATCCAAGTCTTGCTCAGAGTCATCCAAGTCTGAGTATTACCTCTTTCTATTGATTCATTTCTGGGTTTTGTTTTTTTTTTGTTGTTGTTGGGTTGGGTTTGGTTTTTTTTAATGATTATTTTTAATTTCACAGGCAATTTTTAGCTCTGCTAAGTGAAAAATAGGGGCAAATGTCCCAACAAAATATGGAGAACAGCAATGACTTTCAGGAACACAGCCTGTTATCCCCTGAGCTATGACTTTTTGTCTCCAAACTTTTGTGTAAATGCACAGTGTGAAGGAACCAGAACAAGGTGACAGCTGCCAGACAAGGTAATTGCAATTGAGAACCCCAATTTAACTCTCATTTCACTCTACTGACTCCCAAGTAGTGACAAAAGCAAAAGATTTGTCTCAAGAGATGTCAGAGTAAGGTGCAGGAACTACTAACATCTACAGGAACATGCTGCTCAGGCTGTTTGTGTTTGCGAAAAACATCTGAACTACCAGGTGAAAATAATAAACCCAATTCTGTGTAGCTGCTAGTGCTCAGAGGCACATTTCTGGTGTATCTTCTGTGTCAGCATCTTCACCAGGAGTACTCTGGTGTCTTGGCAGTGTTAGGTTTATGGCTGGACTCGATGATCTTAAAGGTCTTTTCCAACCTAAATGATTCTATGATTCTATGATACTCAAGCAGCACCTATAGGAACCATAGCCATAAGCTAGAATTTTATGTGCCCTTTCCCCCATTCATCTCAAAGCCCCGTGACAGAAGCAGGACTCATTCTGGAGCAAGGGAACACTGAAGAATAAGCATACTGGAGAAACAAGAAATTTCTCAATGATTCCTTGGAAGAGCAAAGAAGGATTTTGTGGGGCCATCCCTTTCTAGGGGCACTCCTACAGCTCTAAATGGGATGGTCACTTTTCTTCTGGAGCATCTTTAGTGAAGAGGAGGGGTCCAGCTTCTGATGACAGTGATTTACTAGACAGTACATGAGATGTCTAAGCAAAGCATTCACCTTCCAGTAATCCAGCGAACACACCACATACCAGGCCATTTCTTTTGCCTACTTTGCTGCTGTGTCCAAGCTCTGTTGTGTCCATGAGTACCCATCAATATTGCTTCTAATCAGTAATCAATGTTGCGTTCAGTATATCTATTTCTAGGTGAATCTGCCCCTGCAGAAGCTGTTTTTTCCAGCAAGATGCCTTATCACAAACAACTGGACAGCACATCTGTATCCTACATTGCTGATGAGTGCCCAAAGTGTAGAAAGGAGGAAAGCACAGGCCCACACTTCCTATCTCCCTCTTCCTCCTCACAGACTTGTGAACGTTGTCTTTTGTGTGCAGTTTCTTGACCAAAGGACCTACAGACTTTTAACTTTCTCTGTGTGCTTCTTGAACTTTCTCATGTCAAATCAAAACTTTTTCCTGCACCTTGACATGACATAATGCCTTGTCGCCATGAGGATTCTCGTATATTTTAAAAGACAGCCCCCTATTGCATCCTTTCCCTCAATAAAAAAGGCTAACTTGGTCTTTCTCACCTACCTAGGCATCCATTTTCATGACATTTGTAGGAATATTATCTTCATACCTCTGTCATAGCTGGCCACATCTGGTGAGTCCATTTCTTACGTCGCGGTGCTCTGACATACAGGCACACTGAAGTGCTAGTATGTCTTGTTTACATAGAAATTTGGACAAAATAACCTCAAAACAAGATGCTGCTTTTTTCTGGATTTGTTGGGCTTTTTTACAATCTTCTTTTATAACTGGCGGCATTAAAGGCCTGAGCTATTTCTCTGTAATTGAGTTTTTGTTCTTGTGAATGGGATGAGAACATAGGAAGCTCTAGAGGAAAATGGATTTGGGGCAGGAACTTTTTGAGACAGTTCCAACATTTGATCTAGCATCTTCTTTCTTCTTTGTAAGGGGAATCAAGATGGGCAAAGACATTTCTTTCTGTGCGCAGTGATACTCTTTTATACACAGTGCCTGCTATATATGTATAGAGGTCTGTCCAGGTGTGTAATCATTCCCCTTCACTCATGGGATCCTCATCCACTATCTCTTTCGCTCCTCTTCCTAATCCTCAAATCGACTGCTTTTCTGTTTTTCTCCTTTCAGTGGAACTGCAAATCTCATAGAAAGAATTTTGCAGAGAATGTGCATGGACATGGATTAGTTGCTCATCCCCTGTGTATCTGACCCACATACTATTATTGCTGCTCACAGAACACATATATACTGAACAGATATTTAGTATTCAATTATATTTAAAATGGAGAGAGAGGAAATTGAGGAAGATGAAGAGTAGAAAGAAAGAAGGAAAAAACTGCTTGATTTTCTGCTGTCCTCTATGAGTCTGTATAGAGTTTGAAGTAAGGGAGTCAGTCAGGCACGGATGGCTACTATTTAGTTTACATCCACTTGTAGACTTAAATGTGATTTATGGTATGTTTAGTTGTTACTTTGTAAACTGTGTAGCTGCTCCTTTTTTTTTATATCTGAATTGTAGCTGCCAATAAAATGCAATCTCCTAGTTTTAAATCACATACATACATCTGAAACAGCTTTATGGGACTGCTGTGGTTCTCTGGAAAACAGCTACTGTAGTTTCTTTGCATCTGTCTGCAATTGCTTCCATCTTTCATGTGATTCTGAGATTATACAGTGATCTCTAAGGGTCTTGTTTTCTAAATACGTGAAGAGAACCAAAAATGAGGCCAAGATTGTTAAGTGCTTAGTGAAAACAATGAATGCTGGTTTTTCAAATATTTGTAAGTATGCAGTTAATAATCTCAGCATTTTCACTGACGACAAACGGAAGGATGGATTTTACGCCCTTTTGTAGTTGCCATTTTCTGAAATTCTTGCTTCCTAACTCAATTCGTACAATGCATGTGTATTCTTCCCCACCAACAGGCAAACCCCTGCTCCTCTGAAGTTCAGGGCTGTAATTCTGCTGTTTGCCTTGCTGACTTCTCTCAGCACCTTAAGTGCCACAGTCTTGTAGTCCCTGCAGACAAGGCTGCCTCCAGCCTTCTCATTTTCAGCCTGTTCTTCCCTGTGTTTAAGTAGCAGGTCCAATAGAGCGTCTCCCCTAGTCAGTTCATTCATCACCTCCATCATGAAATTGCCTTCAAACCATTCCAGAAACCTCTTGTGGTGGCCATGCCCAGCCACACTGCTCTCCTAGCAGATAGTGATGTGGTTAAATCCACTTATAAGTACCCAGGCCTGTGGCTGTAAGGTTTCCTCCAAGTGCCTAAAGAAAACTTCATCCACCTGCTCTTCTTCATCAGGTGATCTGCAGCAGAATCCTACTACAACATCACCTGTGCTGGTCCACCCTCTGATCCTCACCACCCTTTGTGCGGACACTGGGTGCAGGCTCGGTTGGCTCCGAGGCGTTCCTGGCAGGTCTTGCTCATCCTCACCGGTGCCCAGGAGAAGACATTTATTAAGAAACGAAAGAAGAAAAAACATTTATTTTTCTAGATTAACTCAGGTCATGTATGTGAGCAACAGCCTCCACTGTGTTTGACATTCTTGAATTGTGGTAAAATGAGACACAAAGGGGAATCTTTCTGAAGAAAAAAGCAAATGTTCATTTGATACCATATTTTAGCAGCATTTCCTGGGATTTAGGCCATTAAAGCCAACTGCTCCAGGATGTTTAGAGAGTCATCATGAACACACAAGTGCAATCTGAGGCTTCGCATACTTTTTCTTATTTTAATATTCTGGAGTTAACTTTTAAGTCCCCTATGCTATTGCAGTTCTTATTTACTTAGCACCCTATTTTTATATACAGCATTTGCGCGCTCGTAAATTGTTGTTTGCTAACACATAAGGAAGTACTGTTTGGAGTTTCTAGAATTTTATTTTAAACAGCCCCAAGGATTTCCCAACCTACAGCATTATTGAAGCCTTGCCAGATGCAGGCCCGTATCTGTGACCTTGGGTTTTTTCACTAGAGCTCAAGATCCTTAGAGGATGATGACATCCCAGAGACTCTATCTACGTTGTTTAGATACAGCGGTGGGAAAACGAGCGGCCAGAAATGGAGGTGGCAGTCCCCCATCTTCCAGCTGGTCCCACGCTGCACAGACTCCAGAGAAGCTTACAGGAGCCACCCTTAATGCCACCAGCGGAGCAACAAAAGCTTGCTTTTGTTGGTGGGCCAAGGGCCCTTTTCGGTTCTGCTCTGCACAGCAGAGGTTTATCGTGAGAGACTGCCCAAGGGAACGGCGTGCTCCTGGCTCTCTGTCCCAGCTGCAGGTTACTCCTTGCCGAGGCTTTGCTCCCACAGCCAGCCGTGAGCCTGCTTCTCCACCATTTCTAATAATCCGCCTGAAGCGTTCGTTTAGACTTCATTAGTGCAGAGACCCTTGCTCCAAGTTTTATTCCCCTCTGCTCAAGATCTCCCTTTCCAAGATCAGTTTGAGTACTCTGGCTTGAAGAAATGGCAGGGGTGCTCTGGGGCTCCTGTGCCAAGCTGCTCTTGCTGCACAATTTCTTTGGGTTTTTGAAGTTTGCCCTTTTGAAATCGACACCATACTTATGAACTTGTTAATATTTCACCTTCAATTGCTCAGTCCAGGCTTCGTGTCTAGTCAGCTTTTCTACAGTGCCCTGACAGGTCACCACTGCTGGAGCCCAGGGCTTCCAGCTGACCACTTCTGGGTCTCCTCGCCACCGTGCTCAATACCAGGGGAAGTGAGGGTGCCCAGGGTGCTCCCAGAGGTGCCAGGTAGCAGCAACACAAGATCATACGTGAACCCAGCAAGCAAAAAATAGGTGGACAGAGGGCAGAGAGAGTGGGGAAAGAAAGGGTCTGAAACCCTTTCTCCCAGAATACTTCCCCTTTTACAGGTTTCACAACCCTTGCTTTTTGATGCTTTCATTTCTTGCAGCACATTTTTTCCACACAGCCAGTCAAGACGGTTGAGTCCCAAAACTTGTTGACTCATTGGGAATAGCCTTTGCATAGTGAAGCAATTGCATTCCAGCTCCCTGGCAAGGCAGGACCTCAGAGAGGCGGCTGACGCCTCCATGGTCCACAGTACATGCTGGATAATCCCGACCTATCTTTGTGGAGTTTCAAACGATCTTTAGTTTTGTAGCCCAGGGTAGCGAAAGAGTTAAAACACACAGTTTGTGTCTTTGGGGCTTCGTGGTGAAATACAGCAAGAGCAGAATGACCCAGCTGCATTTGTTTTATTTTCTTGTCACCAGAGAAACGAGAAGGAAAAACTTGCAGTGGTGTTTCCATGAAATGAAGAGAAAAAAACCACATAGTTTATAGAGGAAACCTCATTCCCCTCCCCAGCCTTTTACCAGTGATGGTTCAAAAAAAATGTACATTTTTTAACTTAGTCACATCCCGCCCCACCCACAGTCCTTAACGCCGTGTACAGACCTAAGAAAGAGATTTCAGTTTCCTTCTTTTGCTGATGAACTTCTATCTAAACATTTTCTTTTTTCACTGCTGGAGCCTGGAGGTACTGCCTCCCCATGAAATGACTACTCTGGCTAAGGTTACAAATAAAATATAGACTTTCTCTGTTAGATTTCAGCTAACTGTATGAATAATATTCCCTCAAGACATACTCATTATATTGAACCATAAATCTGTCGGGGGACACTTTTGCAATGACTAACGGGTATAAATAGAAAGGAAAGGAATTAATTAGTGCCTTTATCCTGGGAAAAGAGGGGGCTGAAAGGGATCAGATAGGAAAGAAAAAAGCCTTTCTTCTGAATGTGGGGGTACAGCAGAGTGGGCTGCTGGGCTGGGACGTGGCTGGCCCCGGTTGGAGTGACTTCCCTCAGGAGTCTGGTGGCCTGGCAAGGACACATTAGGGCTCAGCAATTGAGCTGATTTATTTGGAATGCTAATCTTGTCTTTAATCCCAGCTTTGTCTCCCTGTAAGCACACTGTTCTCCTGCCCTCGGGTCTTAAACAAATGTTTCCAACATCAACCCTTGTATGGAGCTGAATTCTTGGGACAGATGATGTGTAATTCCCATTTCCACAGGACTAGTAAAAAGGAATTAGAAAGGAAACACGAAAAAACCACTTGAAGCCAATGAGAGGCTTTTTACTGGCTTTAGGGACCTGTGATTCAGGTCCTAAATGAAAATGTGTGACTTCAAGATTGCAACTTGTAGCTAGAGATGCTCACCAAGAGAAAGCATTAAGTTCCTTGAAAACCCCTAGTCCTCATGACCCCCCAGGAGGTGGGGGGGGCTTCTGAGAAATGCGCTTGGCTGTCCTCACTTGGGATGCTTTGGCACAGGGTGCAGTAGTGCAGCAGTCAAATATGAGCCCAAGTCAATAATGAAGGCAGCAGGTAACGTCTGCCAACATAGCACCATGCTGGTACACCAGCATCAGTACCGCCAACACCACCTGAAAGAGGCTTGCCTTCCCTTCCAGGAGCACAAAGCCACTGAAAAGGCTTCTCTTGAAGGCTTTAAATTTTTACCTTGCAGAGGTTAAAGGAAAATATAATCCCTCCGTCCCCAAATGACAGGACCTTTTGGATGCAGGCAGCAAGGAGGCCAACAAGGGTCTAGAAGAGGATCTGATTGATGCTCACATGAATCAGTGGATTGACCGGCAAAAGACACTGCACAGGTGAATGGCAGCAATGAGTAAGACTGAACGTAATATCTTCTGGAGTATCTGCAGTGGTAAGGAACTGTATCTAGCTGCTCACTAACATTGCCCCCAAACTCTCTGGAAGATGAGTGCAGTCTTGGAGCAACGGCTTCCATCGTGACCCCTTTTGCAACCTGAATATGGGGCCAAATTTGTTACAGGTTAAACTAACAATAAATTGCAAAAACTTTGCAAAAATTTGCAATCATAATAACTTGCAAAATAACTTGCAGAAACAAAATTTTGCAGATAATTCAAGTCTTGCTAATGGTGTATGCCACAGGCATATGGATGTGCCTCTGAACTGGAGTGATAGAGACCTCTGAAATCTGCACCCACCTCAGCCACCAAGTTACGAAGCAAAAGCCCAGCATATCTTGAGCCCTCCTTGGACTGACTTTGTGTGCTGAGCTCTCCCGGGACTTACTTTCCTCTGCCGGGGTAGAGGCTGCGGAGAGCTGCCCTGCTCTCCAGACATCCCTGTCCCAGGGAGTGCAGTGGGCAGCCACCTAGCAGCTGTTCCTCGGGTTGCAGAGCTTTCCACTGCTCGATGGATGCTGCTTTTCACATATTTGATGTGAATCCAGGGAACCCTGTGCAGCACTTCGGTCCAGCTCCCCGTGGGGGTCACGTACAGCAGAGCATTGCTTGTCTGCTTTTGGCACGATGCTTAATACCTCCCCTTCCCTTACGCACATGCTCGAATTTTTGCTCTAACACAAAACATTAGAGGCCCTTGTTTCATTTGTAGCTATAGATTGATGTTCAATAAATGTATAATTCTGTAATGAAGTGTCCTCCTGGCCAAATACAACATTGCAATAAAAATCTCCTCTACCGTCAGGTGAACCTGCTACTGCTGACAAGGAAAATGGTATTTGCATCGAGAGTCATAAAAATTTGAACAGGAGTTTTACGCATGTAAGAAATGTAATATAATTAGATACATAATCAGTGCTAAGAAAAAGATTCTTATCTGAGTTGGTTTCAAAGGTCTTCCTACAAAGTAAACCCCAAAAAACCCCATCCCAAAACCAAAAAAATATGCTGCATTATTAACTTGTATTCCTCTGAGACAAAACAAGCAAATACTCTGCAGAGCAAGTTAGCAATACAGAGGTACAGAAAGAGAGCAATATTCCATCCTTCCTTGGATTCTCTTTTGATGGTACCTTAAATCAGCCCAAGAGATCAGGGTCACAAGGAAGTTAAAGTATTTTTGCCAGGTATGTGACATACCCTTTTACCAGGGTAACTGAACGTCTGTGCTCTTCATTTGAGCATTAATGTGAGCCCAACCTCCCACATCAAATGAAATAATTTTGATCACATGTGCACAATAAATAACATCTTATGTTTATACTGCTTTTCCTTAAGACTGCCAGTGGAACTGGAATGCTTATCTCCAGTCCAAAGAGGCTTGAGATTTTCCAGCTTCAGTGTGTGATAAACAAAATTAACAGTGGGGAGGAGAAAGTGCAGGCATGCACTCACTGTGTTTTACATACAGTTCTTCGCCCTCCATTCTGTCCCTCATCCATCCAGACTCTGACAGCCTCCATCTACAAAGATAAAAACATAAAAAGAGAAGCAGAAATGAGCAAGAAATCATGTATTATTTGTTTCTTTTATAATTATCTTCTTGGGCACAGAAACCAGATTTTCATTTTACATTGAGATTTCCCCTGCATCACTGGCAGCTTAAAGGGTCCTGAAATGGTTGACATTACCCACCTGAGTGCCTCTTCACACGACAGCATAACTAGTGTAACCACATTAAAAATGTGCCCTGCCATGAAGTCATGAAGTAAATTGTTTGTGCCTATCCTAAAATCGTGGTAGCAATTGTGGCAGGCTCACCAGTCTGCTCACAAGAGAAGCTTCAAGGCTTAACAGCTGAACCTTGTATGAGATCAGGGAAGTGTGAGTGTCCTTAAAAGCAGCCCGCTCATGCTTGCACACCTCGCTGCCTTGCAAAGGCAGAATCGACGTCCTGTCTGCTTAGAACATCTCTGTCAGACATGAAAAAATAAGAGGTGTGTCTGTGATCAAGATATGATCTAGCATAGCCCACCCTCAGATAGGCACAAGGACAAGCACAGTGAGAACGGGTGAAGGGTGCTGGAAAAGGGAAATGGGGAAGGAAGGACTTGCAGGAGCTGCTGGAAACTGTGCGGGGGAATCAGCCTCCCACATCCCTTCTGGGGAATCCAGATAATTGAAGGCTGTAGGAGTGCTCAATAGAAAACCCCAGACCAGGGACTATTAAGTTCTCCGGGCCTCTCATCACGAACACATGGATCCCATTGAGAGACCGCAGCTTGGCTGGCGGTGAACAGACGTCTCCTTGGGGGAGGACTGGGGGCTGGCAGCGTCTGGCAACAGGAGACAGCAGGCAGCAGTTGGTTTTGGCAAAGCCTCTGTCATGTTTCGTCTCTGCGAGCAAACAGCAAGCTTGTCTCCGTTCTGGGGTTTTGCTCTTGAAACCTTTGGGAAGAGGCAGGGGAGCGTGGGAGGTGCCAGGTCTATGTTTGCTCCTCTGCAGCCTTGGTTGTAGATGCTGCAGCCACCACAGAAACCTGTGTAGGCTCCCTGCCCGCCAGTGGTGAGAGCAGGGGCTGGCGCTGGACATTAGGGAGCACACTGGAGAGGACCTGAAACAGAAAGGCCAGTAAAGATTACAGCCTGGGTTTGCTATCTCTGAGCTGCTGATATCCATGAGCAGCAACCAGCCCCAGTTTCAATAGTCCTGCTTTCAGGGAAAACATGTTTCCAGAACTGAGAGCTGCTTTCATGCAGCCCAAAGTCCACATTTCAGAGGAACACATATTTAAGAGCCGTCATTTGAATATACATTCATTACAAAGTCTTTTAACACCATCACAGCCTTAACATACACGTGCTACAAACTCTACCTTTCCTCCTAAACAATTCGGATGGACGTGATAACACTGTGTCCATGCACTCAGTAAACAACCACTCTCACCCTACAAAACACCAAAATTAAGAAGGTTACAAGTTTAAACACATATACGTGACAATCTCCTTGCCTCTATGAAGCAGGATACAGGGTTTACACTGTAATAACTTCCATCCCTTGCCTGTGCAGAACAGACATCCCAGAACATGACAGCCGCTTGAATATTCACCTATTGCAGACTCCATGCCCTGTCCCTCCACAGGGGTATCCCCTTTGCGGGAACAGCAGGATGGATCCACTGCTCCACATAGCCCTTCACGAGTCCCTCTGAAAGACTTTCTCCCCTGCACAAGACACCATGAGGCCCAGCAGCCTGCTCTCATGAGCCATCAGCTGAATCCCACCAGCTCTGGTGTCCCAGCACCACCGTAGTCACTGCAGGAGCATCTCTCCATTTCCCTGTCCCAAGTGTTGGGGTCCTCCTCTGGGGGGGTCACTCCCCACTCTCCACCTGCTCCTGCAGCAGCTCTGGGGGTAGCTTCAGTGCTGACTCCCAGCTACGAGCCCCCAGGAGCCCCCAGGAGCCAACCAGCAGCTCATTGTACCCCCTAAGGCTGCCGGTTGGACTCTCCAGCCCTGCCAAGCAGCCCTGGCCAACTGGGGTGAGCCCTGGGCACCCCCACAGCAGAGCAGCACATGTTTTCCTGGGGTCCAGCTCTCAGCACAGTCCTGCTGCAGCTTCCACGCTGGTGCCTCTGGATCCTGCATGTGGTGATGGTCCCAGGTCTGGGCCACCGGGGCAGGGGCTTGGAGCAGGACCCATCCTAGGTCTGTCTAATTGCCTTCCCACCTGGGAAGAGCACTATGGGGTCTCCCTTACCCCGCATTTCTCTCCCGTTCTTCTCCCTGCCCGGGCAAAGAAAGGACTGGGTAGGACTCGAGCTCTTGAGAATGGGATAATGCACATACTCTCTGCATCCTGAGACATGGGATGAGGGATACTACGCCATGACATGATGGTTTTAAATGGCTCCCACCTTCTTTTCTTGAAGCCTTGTCATAACACAGACCAGAAAGCCAAGAGCTGTAGACAGAAATTCATCAGCAGGGCTGGGCAATAACAACACATTTGTTCTTCCCACGGTAGCTCCCTGTTCATAGGAGCTGAACGCTTTGATTGTAGAGGAATCAGCTCTGGCAAAGATTAGGCTTTTTTGGCTGGAAAAATCAATGCTCTGTTTTCAAAAGGTTTCTCCAGAAATCACATGTTTCTACAGAATACCCAAAACCGAGCCAAATGTTTGAAAGGAAATAATTCAGACATGGAGAGGTTATCCATAACCTGATGAAAAGGCAGCTGCCAGGTCAGTGCTCCAGTCTTTGCACCCTTTCTGCCTTGCTGGGGGACGGGAGGGGAGCCTCTGGCCAGTCAGTCCAGGTTTCACTGAGGCACACACTTAATTTACACAAAAGTATGTGGAGCAAGAGCAAAAACCATGGGGTTTTCAGTGCCTTGCAGAAACCTGGCCTTAAACGAAAGATCAGATATTTTTCCAACCCAGTGCCCTGGATGAGGAGAATGTTTTATGTTTTGGGTTTTTTTTCCTCAGTTGTTCTCAGCCCACTGCTCCATGTTATCCATGTGAGCAGGAGATGGGGAATTGGCAAGCCAGACAAGGTGTGAGAGCGAGACGGGATCAGTGCTGCATCCTAGTGCCATTCCCCCAGAGGCTCCAGCCCCAGCCACCGCAATAAGCTCGCAGAAGGCACATCCTTTTTCCTGCTCAGGTCACAACTCTGTTTTATGTGCCCTAAAGCTCCTCATAAGCCAGGAATGCTTTTTTCCATAGGCTTGCTGGAGCACACTGTGTGGTAAACCTGCACATGTGTAACACATGGAGGAATCCTGGATCCCACATGCTGTGTCTCTCTGTAACCGGAGGTTACTCTCTGTAAGGAGCATTCAGGAGCCATGGCTCCTTTTCCCGGAGCTGTAGTTTCCCAGCCTGTGGCATGGGCACAGCCTTGAGGGTCTCCAGCACTGCCTGCTCTCATGGCCGCCCCTGCTCCGGTGCCCCTGGCAGGACCAGGCACAGCACCCAGCTGCTAGCAGGGACAACCAGGTCAAATGGCTGCAACTTTCTCCTTCACAGCGTACCTGAGCCCTGGGCAAGGAAAATATTGACAACCACAATGACATCTGTGCTCTTGCCACCAGACAGGCACAGCACCCGCTTCTGGCCAAAATGATCCCTAATGAATCCCTTGAGCATCCTGGGTGGTGTGCTCCTGTAAGAGATATTTGAAATGCAAGGTATGAATACACACAGCTGGTTTCTCCCGATGTAAACCTATGGCCTCCCCTTTTGGAGACTTTCCGTCTGTGTGGCGATTGGAGGCAAAGGGAAATAAAAATCCCAGCCATAAATGGAAACATTTGCAAAGGAATGGGGTAAGAGCAGCTGCCAAGTTACAGTTACTGCAGTATGACTAAGCAGCAAAATCAGCACAAGATACTATACTTTCTGTAAGCTGCTGCTCTTTCACACAGACAAAAACCATGCAGCTCCCCTAGCCGCTCCTCCACCGTCCCCAGCTAGAGCTTGGTGACCAGGAACACGAAGACACAGGGAGCTAGTAAGCCTGGCTCTGGGTCCTCTGCAGCAAAGGTGGTCCCAAATCCAGCAGGATTACCTTGAAATAAGAAGTCAGGAACCATTTCAGAGTTTATAAACCTTACTCCCCACTTCCTGAGTCCCTTCTGAGCCTAGGTGATGCAGTAAAGAAGGGAGAAGATCCCTCTTTAATTCTCCTCTGCCTCATGTAATGCCTTGGGATTGCAGAATGCTTTCCTCTGAAACGGTGATTAGCCCAGGAACCTGCAGGGAGGCAAAGCAGATGACTTTCTGTTGCCTCTGGTGAAATGGGGAGCAGCAGGATCATGGGTGTATGGTTGAGGCTGGAAGGCACCTTTGCAGATCATCCAGTCCAACCCCCCAGCTCAAGCAGGGTCAGCTAGAGCAGGCTGCCCAGGACAGCGTCCTGTTGGGTTTTGAGTATCTCCACAGATGGGGACCACACAATGTCTCTGGGCAATGAGTTCCAGTGTCTGACCACCCTCACAGTAAAAAAAGTGTTTCCTTGTGTTGAGGTGGAATTTCATGTGTTTCAGTTTGTGCCTGTTACCTCTTGTCCTGTCACTGGGCACCACTTCTTCATTACTTCCCATCAGGTATTTATACACATGGATAAGATCTCCTGAGACTTTTCCAGTCTGAACAGTCCCAACTCTCATAGCCTCTTCCTGTATGAGAGATGCTCCGATCCCTTCATGACATAGACCTAATTCTGCTAAAAACCATCCAGGTTGGGAAAGAAGATGATAAAAAAAATTCAAACAGAAAAATTATTTTCAATTCAGCGGTGTGTTCCTTACAACATCCTATTACAATCACTTGCTTACTAAATTTCTCCTAAAAAATCAGTAAAAAAAATCAGGCTGCTATTCACTGAATGATTTTTTTTTTTACATATAAGACTGTATTTCAAACGTTTTAATAGAATAAAAGGGACTATTTGATGCAACTTTCCTGGAAAAAATGTCCAAAGAAATTTATCTATTTTTACTAATGCAGCACATATGTCCTTTCCAGTGGCTAACAAGCAATCACTCATTTAAGTGCAATAAGAAAACAGTGTTTGTGGGTCAACTGAGTACTTCAGTTCCAATTTTGCAACTGTGCAGTGAACACATGTTTCTTATTTGGCTATCAAAATCAATGGAGTGTAAAAAAACTGGAGACACAGTGGTCGCAAGCTTGATTCAACTATCTGGGCTTATGAAAAATTGCACAAAAATACGGGATAACAGTGTAAAAGAGCTGAAGGGTAGTGTCTGCTCTTGGGATCATAAGTAGCCATGCACTTCTGAAACAGTCACCATGACCCCCTTTATAACTGATGGAGAGAAATGGGACTTGTATGGGCCAGTTTGTCACCTTCTGACCTGTCTGACAGGGTTCAGGTTAATTTTACTCCAGACGTGCTATTTCTTGTCCCTGCTATGAAGAGGTCCTAAATGATTAGCTTAGACGAAGGTGTATTCACTGAAGATAGCTCAAGCTATAGGCAATGAATACCCCCCGAAAAAGGCTTATATAAGAAGGCATCTAGCCTGGCAGTGATGTACAGGATTCAGCCAGTATAGATGTCTCAGTAGGTACCCATGCTCCATGCACATTGGAAAGAAAGCAGAAAACATTATGCCAGAAGTGTGTCTGATAGGGAGCTTGACTTTTTTGCACATCACTGCCTTCCCCTTGTGTCCCCTGTGCACTCAGGATGGTTTTCACAGAATCTCTTGCACACGGGAATCAAGGGAGAGAAGTTCAGTTCCCATATATCCTAGTTTTGGTCTTGGACAAACTCTTAATTTCTTTGTTTTGCAACACCCCACCAACAAAATAACTCCCAATTTTTCTAGCTCTTGTCTTTACCTAATAACCCACCAGACATCATAAGCAACAAATATTATACAAACATCTTTGTTAACCACCTTGTTTAAAATATCTTCTGGCATTACGTGTAGACCAGGCACAAGATGGTCAGAAACTGATCTTCTGATTTCAAAGCAGAAGCGTTTGAATTGTGCAATGCCTCCCTGACCCCATACAGATATGACACGGTCATATCTGTCTTTGCTATGCAGGCCAGACACTGCTGTGTTATAGTTTCTCACACCAAATTACCTTCTCTCGTACCTCTTGTACCTCTTGTACCTCTCCCTGTGCCAAGGAGGATACAGAAAAGCTTCCCAGGTAGCACGCTTTCTGCCTGTGATGCCTGAGTGGTACCTGTCCAGCAGCCAGACCGAGTCTACCAGAATGCCCACACAGCACCCTGTCGTCAACTGGATGAGACAGCTCCTGGGATGTGGCAATGCCTGAATTCTGCATAAAGAATGCCATGGTTGACTCACCATTCAGTCGTGCAGCATCTACCACCAGAGTATTTCTTGGCCATGTCTTGCCACATGCATGAGGGGCTTCCCAGGCCCTGCGTAAAACATACAACAATGTGAACCCAAGGGACCATGAATTTGCAGGAAATCCCAAATCCCCTTGTGACTATGAAGAGTGGAGCCACTCAATTTGGGTTTGATAGCACTGAATTCCCAGCACCCACCCGCTTGCAAATGAGCCGGCAAGACAGCCAGCTTGCATAGCAAAGAGGACAGCGTGGGCTAGATGATGAGACATCAACTGAAACCGGAAACCGCGGGGACCCTGAGACCCTTGGCCAGATCGCACAAGCTCGAAGCACATGTGGCCTCAGAGCAATATTGCCATCTTTGCATGCAGCCCTCATCCTGCACCACGGGGAGCACGTGGTCTTCCAACACCCAGCATGGGTATTCCCATGGGATGGGACCTGTGAGACCCAGGGATGTTGCAGAGGGAAGTTTATGCAAGGCTAGTCTGCTCCTGCCTTGCTTTGCAAGGTAGTAAATAACACTT
>NW_009206217.1:15492-29306 GCF_000690835.1 Fulmarus glacialis | reverse complement strand
TCCCGCTGTGCCCTGGGGGCGGCGTTCGGGTCGCATCCCGGGCTGCTGTTGGGACGGCTGGTTTCGAGTGCAGTAATCTGCCACATGTTCTCATTTCCCCCGCACGCCAGACCCCTTTTGACACACTTTTCAAAGGAGCTGCGGAGCTCCAGATGGGACTCATCCAGCCGCCCTCGGCTGCGTCTTGTTAAGTACGTGCCCAGCGCTTCCACGCTAGGCTCTCGGAGCCAGAAAAAATTGCAGTCTGCTGCTCATGGCCTGAGCTTTATCTGGGACAGGCTTGCCCTAGAAAAGCAACACGCTGGTTTTACAAGCTGCCTTTGAAAAATCTCAAGTACTTCAGGTCTCATGGAAACTACCGTATGTAACTATGTTTAGCTCTCACATTAACCAAGACATAATTTTATATGCAGGGATAATTTTATCAGCAAAGGTACTATCAGAAATCCAGAGCCCTCAGAAACACTCTGGGCTGAATTTCCCATTTATGTAGAAATAAGCACGACTCAGACGAAGGAGCAAATGCTTTGTGGCTCCTGAGGGTTTGGCTTCTTTTAGGGCAAGAGAGGGATTTGCAGGGATTTCAGAAGCTATATACAAGAACTTTGAGCTAATAACCATGTTTATGAAGGCTTGAACTGCTTTCTAGAACAGAGCCAGGAGAGAAACACCAGCCAGGGACTGACAGATACACCTTCGTGCTTTCGAAACAGTGAAAAACTGTGGGATCTAGGCACTGACCTTGCACACTTATTCCTGCCCTGTTTGCTTTCTCTTAAGCCATGAAAAATGCTAGTTGAGGGGTACGGGATTTGGTTGTTGGAGCAGAAGAAAAGAGAGACAGAGAAAAACTTTAAGGGCAACCTTAGGATCATGTTTAGGATCACATTACACCAAGTTTGTGCTGTGTGGAAAAGCCTGCTTTCAAAATGGGGTGCTCCAGACCCACACTGTCTGCAGTCTGTCCTTCCAAATGCCTCTCCCCATCAGCTGTCTCAGGCCAGGACCGGGGCAGTAGCAGCACAGGCAAAGGGGGCTGCAGGCTCCTTGCTTGCCTGCAGTATCTATTGCAAGACATATCTTGAAATTGCTGGCTGACCTCCATGGGCAAGGACCTCCTGCTGCCAGGGCTAGCCAGTGTCTGCGCTGGATATGCCTTGAACGCGGTACGAGGTCATGCAATATGGGGCTAGGCATCTGATGTCTGATTTGGTTCAGTCTGACTGCAAGAGATGCATTTGTGACATTGCAGAAATCCCTTTCTGGCTTACAACAGCATCTGAGGTTTAATACGCCAGTAGGAGTTAATCCCCCAGTCCTAACACAAGAAAAGCTTGTTTCTGGAAAGCTGGAAGAACATCAAAGAGCCATTACCCCCCCTGCAAAGGGCAAGGAGGAATTAACAACAAAACTACCTACTTCTAGTGATTTTCAGCCTGGCAGCCAACAGGGAGCATCCTCAGCGAAAGGAAAAAATGAAGTGGTAGCAGGGATGATCCTGAGATCATCCTGAGAAAGGACGGGCTCTTCCAGGGAGGGAGCTTGAAAGACAAGGTTTGGTAAGATGGGGGGCTTTGCCCTTCCACCAGAGATGTTGGATGAGGCCCAGGTAGGTAGCTGCCGATGCCTTTCCCAGCCAGTCTATGAAACACATATGTCTGCTTTTGTATTTCATTTCACACTTCCCTGAGGGGTCAGAGTGCAAACTGGAAGAGTGCTTAGGAAGGACAAGTCCTGGTAAGTGCCTGAAATTACTGTGAGGCTTTGGGGGCTGTCACATGCTGATGTAAAAGCTGCGGTAGATGTGTATATTTTGTTCCATTTTATGCAGTGTTCGTCCTCTTTGAAGAGGCTTTTGGGGCCATTGGCAGTGATGCTCCATGCCATAGCAGCCTGTCATCCTTCCCCCATGGGACACAGCCCCAGCAGGAGACCCTGCCCCAACGGGTGGGAGAGGGAGCATTGGGAGACATGGGTCATTGCAAAGCTGAAACATGAGGCTGGCTGTTCCAAAACTAAGAGATTCAGGAAGCACAAAGTCCACTGATGGCTTTCGATCCTCGGCTTCTGGGCTCCACCATCCCTGTGCGCTGCTGCAGCAGCTACACTTGCCTGCACATCGCGGTGCACATCTGAGGGATGTGGGTACTGCAAGGTCTGGCAGGCTGTCTCTCCTTCTCAGTTTGATTCTGTGGAAGGATGCTATTTATTTCCTTTTGTCAAGCATCTCCTGGCCTCGCCTCTGTGACTGGGAGCTCTCCGAAGCCCATATTTTCCAGGATAACAGGTCAGATTTCAAATTTCAGCTTCAAAAATAATTTGCTGCTGGCTGGCATAAGCTTGTTACTGAAGATGGCTAACTCTGAGCATGTTCTACTGATCCACATGTAAACCAAAGCTTGCCTTCCAACAAAGGTTGTTTCAAAGGCGCTTGTATACAGACAATATGTGCCTTAATCCCTTCCCAGTCTCTAGCATAACTGTCCAAAAAAAATATCTCAAGGTTCTTTTGCCAGAAGTCTAGTTCGGGTTATTAATCTGCTCCACGGGGGGCTGAGAAAGGTTTTGCCCTGTCCCTACAATACCTTTATGATGGGTAGAGGTCTCAAAATTAAATAATCATTGTGTAACTAACCCATGGGCCAACTGGAAAAGAAAGGTTGGCCATGCAGACTGTTCGATAACATATGAAAATAACACCAAACAGACCCAGGACCAAGGAGTAAGGGGACCCCCAATGCCATCAGAACCCTTACTAGTTTGGAGAAGTTTTTCCAGATTGCTGCTGTGATGAACATGTCTGCTACGAGGACCTTCTCCATAGGTGCCATGGCTGGGAACAGGCCTTTGGACTTTTTGCCTTACCTTCGAGTGCTCCCACAGGCTTCTGGCACCGCGAACAAGAACTGGGTGTTCAAGTCATAAGAGAAAAAAGGAAACACAAATAAGAGACCTCAGCTAATAAATGACTCTAAGGGAAGGAGGAACATGACCTCTGTGTCACAGTGGAGACAACAAGAAGTAACAAGCTTAATGGCAGCAAGAGGTACTTAGACCAGACTCTAGGACGTGTTCTCCAGGAGTAGCACCAGCTCCATTATTCGCAGCACTGTAAATAGCAGCAATGATTTGCACTAAAACAGACTGTCTGCAGATGTGGTAAAGCCTCCGTGTTCAGAACTTTTTAAGACTGGACAAACACCCATCTGACAGGGGAACAAATATGCAGCCTTTGGGGCAAAACATAGCTTTAAGGTAGAAAATGGGCTTAATGACCTCTTCATGCCTTATTTCTTGGTGCTTCAGTGACTAAAGAAACCTAAGTTCAATGAGGCAGCATCTTTTATTTGGCCAACAGGTTGTGGAAAAAAAAAAAGCTTTTAGACAGAGACTTAAGTCTGTGGCTATACCAGGACTGCTACAGCGTACGCTTTGTGCAGTCAAATCAGATGACGTTGTAAAAATAGATGTCTCCCAAAGTTTCTTGTGTGATTTTTCTCAACTAGAAAACTCATCTCATTTCAAGAAACAGTTTATCTCCCAAGACCTTTGGAGTCACCCAGAACAAAGTGCCATAACCACAAGTGAAGAAAAAAGAACAAAAAATTTTCTCCAGAAGCATGACGTAAGGAGTAAGATGCGTCTGCATTGACTCCAGCTTCTGCTATTTCATTCTATTTTCCCTTTTAATATATTACCATCAAGAAGAGATACCCCAGCTGTGTTCTCGTTTGGTTCAGTGTCTCGCACGTTAAACTCTAACATTTTCACAGGGATGACAAAGCTGAGAAGTGTTTCCTGCAGGTGTCTGCAGCCATGGATGGGACTGGGAGCGCTGCTCTGCTGAGACGGTGGGCTGGCGGAAGGACTGCAGAGATATTTCATGGGGATAAGTCACTCCACACATTCCCAGTCCTCGCTGGAAAGGCTGTGTCATCGTCTCAGGGTGCTCCTGTGAGCACTGCTGCAGTTTCCACATCTGACAGGGATAACCATGTGTATAAGAAACTATTTAAACGAAACAAGAAAAACAAAAAAATAGAAGTTAAACAGCATCGATTGCTCAGTTCAGAAGTATATCAACAGTCCTCTCAGCTTCTTGGTGAGGGAACTGCTGGGCCACCTGGCTGCAGCTTCCCTCCTGCTATACGTCCTCCAGAGCTCTCTGCTGCCACTGACCCCAGGAGCACTGCTGCAGCCTGCCAGGGGCAACCCAGGAATTGGGATGATGCAACATATGCTTTCTGCAGAAGAGCATGGAAAGCAGTCACTGTGGACCCAGCCCGATCTCCTGAGAGACAGTGAGGAGAAATTTTGAGGGGAAAGACCCTGGCAGACCATGCTTTTTGCGTGTGCATTTAGCTGCAGGCAAGCAAAGAAGACACTGTTAATGTAGATGTAAAAATTCATTGCTTGTCTAATTAACGTCTTAACCTAACCAGAATACAACAGCTTATTTAGTGCAGTTATTATATAGGCACCTATAATCTAAATGACTTAATTATTGATAGGAATTAGCAAAACCTAAAATGGTTATATACATGTGTCCCAGAGCTGTACCATGCTTTGGTGATGCTCCCCTGTCCTATGTAACGTTAAGGGAAGCCATCAGCTTCTCAAATCCTTTACCTGGAGAAGTATGATGATGGCAGTGTATGTTGGGGGGGAGGGGATGGTCTTCCTCCACGGTCTTGAGTTTGCTCAGAATTACTTCTCTGTGTGTCAACCCTGTATTTCTTAATGGGTACAGTCTTTACTCTGCTGTTTGCCCACAAGCTTATGTACACCATGATTCCTTCTCCTTATGCAATATGATTTCTTTTAAGGGGGAGATCCACGCAATTGGACAAATAATGCGAAGCTTAAACTAAAACACATTTGGGAATAATACAGTTAAAACAAACCCCAAACCCCAGGGTAGCAAGAGGCTTTTGAACATTCAGTTATTCTGCTGTTGCAGCTAGGAGAGGCTAGACAATGAACCTCTGCTCCTTGGGAAAATCGTAGGCACAGAAAAGGCTCTTAAATAATTTTGAAAATGCAATTCAAAATCATCCTAGAGCAGCTATTTATTGTTACAGAGTTTGAGGTCTAGCACTAGCATCGTCAACAGCAATTTGGCTGGGCTACAAGGCTGCAAGCAGCGTGAAGAGTTGCTGTGACAGCCCTGTGGTCTCCAGCAGTCCTGTGCTGTCCAGGACAGTGCCTCTGGGGAACGGGGCTGCCCAGGGGGGCAGAGGTAGCGTTCACGATGCTACTGTACCTTCCCATCAGTGGTGGGAGCAAGCACTGACCACAGTGCAGGGAAATGACTCGGACCTCAGGGTTGTACGGATACACCACTATATGGTGCCGGGTAGGGCCTCATGCCATACTTGATGTCCATGGAGAAACAATGACCAGGGCAATCAACTAATCTGCAGACCTGTCTAAAGCTGTAGCCACAAAGCTGGGTAGGTCTCACAGATGAGCAGTACCAGTGGGTGGGTGTAGCTGAGCCTCTCGGGGCTTCCCAAGTGTGAGCAATCTTATGTTCTCATTTGTAAGAGCTAACTGGGCAGGATATTTATCTCTCACTTAACAGTTTACATCTCTTACATCAGTTTTTGCTCTGTCCTTTAGGACTGCAGTCCCACAGTACTGTCCCAGCCTGTTGCGTTGTTGGTTTTTTGCATTGCTTGTAGGGTACGTGTTCTAGGAGTCCTACCACATTGGTAAAGTGGCCTCAGCGATCCACTCCTTCCCCAGCCATCACCTTCCCATGAAGGGCTGTGAATCAGCATTGCCTCAAACGAGGAGAATTTAGTCAGAGGAAAACAGAGAAATGTGGCTCAAATTCTGTCCTTGTTACATAAACCCCCTTGCTGAACATCTGGAGAACATCTGAAGTTTAACAAAGCAGGCCCGCAGGCAGAGGCATTTTTGACCTTCCCTGTAATGGAAGCATAAAAATGGAGACTGGAAAGAGGGGAGTAAATATAACCAGAAATGAAAGACAAAATGGGTCCAGCATATCGGGGCTGACTTTGGCCCGAACACCCGACAAGGGCTCCTGTGATCCTGCCTGGACAGTGCACAAGCGTGCGGAGAGACAAGGCAACAAGCCTAAGCACAAGGCATTGGGCACTGCTGAAAAATCCCCGCTGGTCCCTCTCTTCTGGGGAAGCTCTTCGCCAGGCTCTGTTTAAAACTGTGTTTCTTCTGGGCAAACTTGAATTTATAGGGAATGTTTAGATTTTTCTCATGGTAAAACTGACAAACACTCCAGAACTGAGGTTTGGAAACCGACAGTTTTTGCTGGTTTGGGATTTTCTTCCCCTTTCAGTAAAGGGAAAAAACAAGGGCATGGTTGAGGTGGGGGGAAAGTGCACAGAAGCAGGAAAAATCCTTCCTGCCACCTGGTTTTTCAGCAAAAAGCTGTAGACCAGCCCAAAGGCAGAGAGACCTTTCTCCAGGTGTCTTTTGCATCCCTGCATTTGACATGGCCTGGCTGGGGTGTGAGGGTCATACCCCTGGAAGGGTGCAGGAGCTGTGCGGGGGGGGGGCAGCCCCCTTTTCCCACCCCCACTTGCTGGCAGCAGTGCATCCCGCCAGCCGGGCAGCCCTAGCAGTAGGCGTGTAACCCAGGGGCTTGTCCGTATCATGTTCCCTTCCTTCATGGATGATTCACACCAAGGACTGCAGCGGGCCATTGAGAAATATTTCTTTAGCTGTAACAATAACCACCTTTATTAGGGCAGACGTGAAGGCATTTTTTCCTAACTTTCCATGGAGAGGAGAGTGGGACATCCGATACAAACTGCAGCCAACCACAGAACCTCCCCAGAGGTGCTCCTCAGACTTTCCAGCTGTGAGTGAGGTGTCCCCGGCGCTGCAGGACAGCCAGGGAGCCCAACAAGCATCTCAACTGAGATGCTTGGCCAGGAGAGAGCATGACTAAGAGGAGGACATGAGACAAGGGGGAAGCAAGGCAGTGCCTCTCCATTACAGAAATAGGACATGAATGTGGTCCACTGTCTGGGGAACAAGTGACTGTGCATGCATCCATAGTGAAAGGTTGCAACAAGCCCCTCAGATATACAGGTATGACCTGGGAGCTTCCCCAGAGATAGGCACCCTTTAGAGCTGTCTTAGGATGTAAAAGAAATGTTTGGGGAGCACTGAGCCTGGCAAAGCTGGATGAGATGTTCGATATCTCCACCACTAGCCCTGTCTGCAGAGCAGCATCCCCACATACCCGGGAAATGAGGTACTAAGGAGAGATGCTGAACATAAGCAGAAAGCAAATGCAGCTTACCTCTTCACCTGATGATCACCATCCCTCTGCACCTGGTCTTCTGGAAACAACAGTGCCTACCTGTGTAGGGTTTTTTTTGCAACCAGAAGGCAAACAGAAGCTGCGCAAGCATTTCCCATCCTTTGAGAGCTTGGTGCTCTTCTCATGAAATTTTTATGCACCATTTAATAGATGAAGAGAATTCACAGTACTTCTCAAATCCATGGCATTCTATAATAGCCAGATTTGCAATGCAAAACCAATAGATCTCTTTTCTTCTATCCCTTACAGTTTTATGTGAGAAGTTCTGCTGGAATCCTCCCAGATCCCAGCAGCCTCTATTTTACTGTGTGACTTTTTGAACATTCGGAGCCCTTCAAATTCAAGTCAGACAAACTTCCAACAAGATTGTGGAAAACAATTTATTTGACACATTTCTGAAGTGGACACTTTTAGTAAAACACAGGCATAAAATAAAACTAACTTGTACAATGGGATTTCGGATACAAAGTAAAAGAGTTTGGGATGCCGATACCTGGCAATCACTGTTGCTTTCTCAGAAGCGCATGAATTCATAGCAAGAGCACCAATGGAAGCGCTGAAACAAAATTTCACCCAGCCAAACCACACCTTCAGCGTGGTCCTGGAAACAACTGTGTAAACACCAAGGGCCCGCATCACCCACGTAGTGATAGCACCTTTGTCAGTATATCTGTAGGGTGTGAGTCAAAGACCCTGGCAGATAATGGCAGCTTTTCCCTTGACTTTGCTGGGCTGTGGATGAGGCCCTAATTCAATATAAAGTACAGTTAGTGGGTTTCCCTTGGGCCCAGGTGCCTAAATCCTAGATGGTCCTATAGAAACTGTACCCCCAGAGAGCTCACTGGGAATTAGACAGCTTGGCACTTTTGAAAAAAAAAAATATAAAAAAAAATCCCACTAACTGGGCTCAGAGAGATTTTCCAGAATGGAGCTTGGACCACAACACAAGTCATCAGGTTATTCATGAGGTTCCTGGTTTCACTGTAGGACCATGAGATCAGTTAGTGAAGGAGTGCAGTTAGGTAGCTTCTTCTAGGGTTCCCCCCCTCTCCAATGGCTACTGTCCACCTTTCGTTTGGTCGGTGCCCAGCCTCCCTGCCCTGAATGGGAGTGTCAGCGCTGAGGGATGCTCCGTCACCCATCCCCACCCCAGCCCTGGGAAGTCAGTGGCCCATCCCATGGCACTGGAGGCCAGAGATGCTTCCACCTGGCTTGGGTAATGCAGTCCAGCCCTCCCCCCCAGGCATGGGAGATATGAACAAAACCTGCCAGGCATGACAACGATCCCTTCTCAAAACTTGCTGAAGTGTTGAACGTTTCACTTGAAGCACAGCATTGGGTTAGGACCATTGTGAGCTGGGCAAGTGCTCAACTGATGTATGAAAGAAAGAAGCAAATGAACAAATAGACCTGTATCTGGAAAGAGCATGATCAGCCTTATGAAACCAGGCTAGTCCTTAGTGGTACAAAATTCCTCATCCTGATTCTTTCTTGGCAAAAACCAGTGGGATGAGGTTGCTATTGGTGTTGTGGCGGCTTTCTGCTAGGTGTGCTTGTGTTTGCCTGCTGTGGGGAGGGAGAGGCAGTCATGGGCAGGGAGGGAAGTTTGAGGCTAACAGAGTAGAGATGCAGATGATGAAGCAGGGGGAGAAGGAAAGGGACTATGCACAGCCATGCTGTGGCACTATGGCTATCTGCATAGATGCAAATTCCTTAGGTTGGTCAAGAATACTGTTAATTTTTTTTGTTTTGTTGGTTTTCATTTTTAGGCGAGACAGAAGCACGCATGGCCTTGGCAGAAACCCACCCAGATGCTCAGTCAACAGCTATCTTCCTGGAGACAGTTTGGTAGAAGACGCCACGCAGCAGAGAGGTATAGTCGGGCACACGGAAGAGGTGGCGTTCCCCGTAGACCACATCGTAATCTGCGCTCTTCCCTGTGACCAGGACACGGATGTTGGGCTCGTTAGCTTGGCTGCCCACTGCCAGCACGTAGATCTCGATGCCAACCTGCTGAGCTTCCTGCACAGCCCCCTCAATGGCCCTCGCGGTGATCCCTTGAGAGTTGCCATCAGAAAACACCAGCACCCTCTTCTTCGCTCCAGGACGGGAGGACCGCTGGTAGAGCCCTGTGACATACCGCAGAGCAGCGTTGACATCCGTGGCATCGTTAATGAATTCCATGTTGTCGATGGCTTTGGCAATGACTGTGTAGTTGTACTGGAACTGAGCTTCCACTTTCTGCTGGTTCCTGCCACTGTACTGGACCACTGAGACACGCACGGAATCGTCGGCAGGGACCCGCTCCGCCAGCCGCTTCACGAACTTCTTGGTGGTCTCGAAGTTCTTGCTCCCCACGCTGGTGGAGCTGTCCACCAGCAGCGTGATGTCTGCCAGCCCAGCGAAGGTGACTGCAAGGGGAAAGGCCCAGGGCTTGTTACGCTGCATTTCTCCTCCTGCCTCTTCCATGGAAAGCTGGTGAAGTCACCTGCTGTCTCGCAGGCTTCCTGCCTTGTCAGACTTGGGAAATCCCCACTCTCTGGGTATTTGCTAGTTTGGTTTCCCCTACCCCAGTGCTGTCCTACACTTATCCTTTTACCCTTCCATTCCTTCTTTTATTTGGTTTACAACAGGCTGCATTCCCAGGTACATATCTTGCTTAGATAATCTGGTGACTCTTGTTGCTTAAACAGTGCTGCCCTTGCATGTCTGGGGAACCACTTCATCTCCCGAGGCTGGCTTCTTTCCATGATGAGTCTGAGGATTGTATACGCTTCTGACTTGGAGGTGTACCCCACTAAATTCCTCCCTGTACTCACTTTTCAAGCACCTTTCTCAAATATCCCTGCCACAGTGCTGATTTTTCCTCGTGCTCCCACCACGACATAGCAATTGATCGCATTACCTGCCTCAGCTAACGCCTGTGAGGGCTAAAATCTGGCACAGCTTCCTCTCTAGGTTTGAGGTGCCAGAAGAGCAACTGTCTAGGCTTTTCCCCCAGGTGCTTTGGGCTGGCGTGTGTGTGAGAGACCCTGTGAGCATCTGACAAGGCTTGCTGACTTCTCCAGCCCAGGAGCCTCCCTGTTGCGAGAGGTCTCCAAGCTATGCATTCCCACAAGCACAAACTCCCACTTCCCCCACCACAGCACCCACAACCCCTTCTTGTGGCAAGAGGAGTCAATACTCACTTGGGCACGTGTAGTCTGGACATTTCTTCTCTGTTAGGAAAATTAGAAAGAGTAACGTCACCAGCTCGCCCAGGAAAACCACTTCTCTTATAGCTTCCCACGGAGCCACAGAAGGGACAAACGCTCACCTCAGCCACATTGCGCAAAGCGCTGTGCAAAGGCTATACCAGAAAGCGCAGAGGTGTCTGCTTGAAAAATGCTGTGGACAGAAATGTCCTGCAGCAGGAGAGGACCTGTACCCAGCTACAAAGTGTTCTGAGACATGAGATATCCTTGTGCCTTATTTAACTAAACCTTGAAAGCTGTTCTCTTCCCTCAATGCCTGCTTAAGAGCATGACTGGGGGAAGGCAAGGGAGGGCAGCTTGCATTCCTCACCCTTTGGCTGAGGCGATCCTCACTACCTTATTGCCTCCAGCCACAACCTTTCACCCACCTTGGCAGACATACGACGTGATGTTTTGCAGGAAGGTGTCATCCAGGAGCTCGGCATAGTTGTCCCTTTGAATAGACAGTCCTGGCCTGGTCGGTCTGCTTAAACAAGCGATGTCATTCAGGTGATCTGGATTTGGAGGGTTCCGGAAAATGTCGCCTATCCCAAGGGAAACCACCTGCAGGGAAGTTAGAGTCCATCACCGGGTGCATTCATCATGTAATGCATTCATAAACTTGAATGCCTGTCACTTTGTGAGGGTGCTTCTAGTGACGCGTGTCCCTCCTGCCCTAGCCTTGGGTAGCAAAAACATGGAGACCTCCAGAGAGCCCGCACTACCCTGATGCACAGCTGCTGTGTGGCAGTTCCCTGCAGGCAAGGTGCTTCCCCTGTGTCCTTACCGGGGTGACATCGCACAGAGAGTTGAGCGGGGTAGGGTCCCGCAGCGTGTCAGAGCGTCCGTCCGTGATGACGATGGCAACGCGCTTGTCAGAGGTGAATCTTCGCAGCAGGTTGTCCTTGGTGAACTGCAGGGCTTCTCCAGTGTAGGTACCCCCAGCTATCCATTTCAGATTCTTGACTGCCCTGCAAGCACAGACACCAGTGAGCCTGCAAGCCCTGCCCCATGAATGCTGAAGGAGCCCCTGGGAACACCTATCTCTGACATGCTTGCAAGGCAGGGCAATATCCCTGCATTGGCTTTAGGTGGAATACTGGCAAATTCCTTGGCCTCAGCACCATCTACAATGCCACCAACCGCTACTTTCCACTAAAGAACATTTAGCATCCTTGCAACTGCAGGAGTTGCTGGCCTGGAGATGGAGGATGGGAGGTGAGTAGGTGTCCCTGGGTCAGGTCTCTGCATGATGTGCTGAGACCCCACAGACTCACTGTTTGAGCGCCCCGATGTTGTCTATGTTGGCATCCCCCATGGCCACCAGCTCCTGTGTATTGTCATGGCTGTACTGCACAACGCCCACACGGGACTCCCCAGCTTCAAACTGTTGGAAAAAACAGAAGTCAGTTAGGGTTGGATACCTCAGGGAGTCCTGAAGAGCTCAGAAATCCTGAGCTTGTTTGTACCAAATGCCTTCACAGCAGGCTCTGCTGCCTCTCCTCTGCCTTATTCCAGGCAGAAAGAGCTCCAACAGGAGTGGATGCACGTGGGGACTAATTCAGTGAGCCAGTCAGTGAAACAAGACCCAAACCCAGGTTTCCCAGCTCAGTGGTCTCAACACAAGCCATTGGCCATGGAGGGTGGCTAGGAATAGATCATTTTTCAAAACTTCTGTTTTTCTTCCAACACCGTGTTTTTGCTGCCCAGCTCTAGCCTTTCTGCTTGTTGCTGGCTCTTTGCCAGCCAAAGAGACCCATGCATGCACACGTAAGTGTCCAATGGCAGGTTGTTGTGGCTTTACAGCCCACATGCTACAGATATGTCTGGTTATACCTTAAGGAAAGACTGGATCCCAAACATCCCTTCCAAATCACAGAGGTAAACGAAATTTCCCACTCACAGCAGGTTACCAGGGAAGAGTTAGGAGAGTAAGCATTTGTATCCCTCTTCAGACTGAAAGACTCACAATATCGCTGTTTTGTGTTGCAAAGGTCCTTTATAGTAGTGTGCTTAACTGGTAACCTAAACCCAAGCTTGGGGGCAGACAAGGGTGCCTGGGGGGCTGGCCATCAGGGAGCTAGGGGAAGTTGCAACACACCTCATGTGTTATCTACTCCAGCCATCCGAAATGCTCATCAGGACAAGGAAGAGACTGAGAGAATGATTGATCAGGTGAATGCTTTATGAGCCATCTGCTCTGGGACATGGAGGAAGAGTTCACAGCCACAGCAGGCAGAGTCCCTTTGCCAGAAAGAGTGAAAATATCTATATTTTGGGACAACAAACTGCTGTCTCGTCTCCATTGCTTTATGAATCTGGGAGGAATCAAGACTCACCCCAGATACACACTTGAAGCTAAGCCTTGTGGAGGCTCTTTGGAGTGGAGGCATCTCCCCATTTTTCTGCTTGCAGTGAAAAATAAATGAGTACACACAAGTGCATCCCGGCACTTGGTGGAAATCTCACCTTCACACGCTCGTCCTTGCTCAGGCGGTCGATGACTTTGATGATGAAGTCCTTGGCAATCTGGAAGTTCTGCAGGCCGATGCTCTCCGAGCTGTCCAACACGAAGAGGAGGTCGACGGGACCGCAGGTGCACTCTGCAGCAAGGCACAGGGGTGGAGGGGCTTGTGTTTTCTATCTCAGCAGCTCGCTCAGAGCAGCACATTTTGCAGGGAGGCATACCAAAGCAAGCGTTTGATGTCTGCTGTTAGTCCTGACCAGGCGGGCCCTATCTACCCGCAAAGCATGATGTAAAATCAAGCGGCAAAATAGCTGCATGGGAGACTTGAGAGTCAGTTTACTAATTTTTCCATTTGCATTTTGCTCAGCGCCCTTTATAAGACACGTAGCATTTCCAAGCTGTGAGTACCCTTAAAAGACCCAGTAATTATTCCAAAACCCATTTCCTCATAAGCCTTCTCACTTCTTCCATTCACCCAGCCCAGGAGGACAGGGGTGACATTGGTGGGCTGGAGGAGCCTGACTCAGCTTGCTCCCCTCTTTCCCGTGGCTGAAGGACATCATGTGCCCTTGGCTCTTCCTTCAAGCTTTTGGACTGCAAACCCAACCCATTGGGACAGCATCAGGGAAAAAATTCAGCACATTTCTCTGCAGACCAGCACAGGGTTTGGAAGGAGGAGGACAGAGCTGGATCCACAGCATACCCTGAACTGACGTTCCTTTCAACTGCAAAAAGGGTGGAGAAAATCCGCCTGCAGTTTGCTGGCACAGGGCACCTCGACAACAGTTTTCCAGTC
>NW_009206217.1:5348-15461 GCF_000690835.1 Fulmarus glacialis | reverse complement strand
CCACTCATAGGCCCCAGCTCCACCAGCCTCTGAATCTGCACAGCACCCTCAGGAGAGCTTGCTGCCCTCCCCTGCCTTGTTCATGCTCGGTCCTCCCTCCCGGGATCTCACCATGTCTCCATAGCAGAAGGCAAGGAGCAGGGAAAGGGAGGGGTGCAAGCAAGGAGAAGGGCTAGCAAATGTTTGCAGAGCAACTTTGCCAAGTAACACTCACCGCAGCAAGCTAGAGGAGAAAGGAGAGAAAGAGAGAACGTTAAAACGCTTGACACAAGGGTTTTTCACATACTAATGCAGACTGCAGGTTTGTGTTTCTGCAAACCCAAAGACATCTGGTCTGGACAGTTCAAGGTCATGGAGGTTTCCCTCCCATTTGAAATATCCAGATCTCTCTCCTGTTTCAGATTGTGATTCCCCGACCTAGAGCACTACATGCAGCAGAGCTCTGTTTCTGCACATGCTGATGCATTCTTATTTAAATAAAAATAAAAGCTAATCCTGGAGGGATTAAGTAAATCACCAGAGTATGGAGCTCAAACTCAGTTCCCTAAGTACCCTGCGTCCTTCCAGCACTTCGTTACTGGCCGTGAGCCAGAAACCCTTTGCCGCACATGTGTACTGCTGCTCCCTATGGCAGCACACCCCAGAACAGACCTCCCTTTCCCAAGAGGGAAAGTCAGGCCCTGCTACTTAAGAAAAAAAGCATTGTAAAATGGTGCACACAAAGATTTTGCACAACTTTGAACGACTCCCTGAAGAGTAATTGTGTATGTACAGAGCCACAGCCACAGCAAACCAGTCTGCAGTGTGCACAAGTGAAACAGTTGCACAACCTACTCTAGAGATTGAGCTGGAGGTCCCTGGGTCAAAAGAAGGGACGGCAACGCACAAAAGATTTGCCTCTTTTGGGTTGCTGTCCTAGCTGCAGGGCGGACCTCCCACCTCTCCCCCAGCTCATTGACTTAATTGTCACACGTGGAAGGGGAGGGATGCCCATGGCATCCCTCTGCATGCTGCCTGGGGATGGCCCTGCTCGCCGGGGGCCAGAGAAAAAGCAGCTACCTCCTCTCAGCAAGGAGTGGAGCAGGGCAGGAGGAGTGGTACAGGGATACTCACAGCACATCTTCATGATGATGTCCAAGATTTCACATTCCTGAAAACAGAGGTAAAGAAATGTTTGAATAACAGTGAAGGCAGCTTCCTGGCTCCCAGGTGCTGCCCACCACCCTCTGCTGCTGCTTTGTGCCCTCAAAGCAGGTCCTGATCTGTAAATGAGCGACGTGCAGGTGGCGCACACTACAGGGGGGACTGGCTGGTCATGGACTGGTATGAAGGAAATCTGGCCAGTGAGACTCACTGGCACAGTAATGGGGGGCAGCCACCACCCAGCCCAGGAGCATGAGGCTCCCCCAGCAGTGACCCCCTCCCAGGAGCCATCATGAGGGGTAGGAGAAGCACAGACCAAGCAAGCAAGCAAACAGCGCCCCGATCCTGTCCCACTCACATCTGGTCCCGGAGGCCCCACAGGTCCTGGTGGTCCCTGTCAAACAGAAGCGTGGAGAGAGCAGTTACAAGAGCAGCCAATTCTATCTGCGGCATACTCTGCTGATACCTTGCTGAGTAATGCAGAGTCTGGAAAAATCTCTTGGCTTCCCAGTTGCTGGCCCTTGCACTGGGCTTTGAGCAGGTACATCTGCTTGCTTGCACAATGCCCTGGGGCTGCATGGGGGTGGGGGGAGGGAGACCCACTTCCATGCGTGCCATGCCCACCGAGGTGGGAAGGCAAGCTCTTGCTGCAGGCAGCGAGCACACACGCTGTGTGTGACATGGCTCGGCATTGCCCCCACAGCACCCAGGGGATGGACGGATGGATGCCATTTGCTTGGAAGATGCCTCTCCTGTAGCCTCCAGGCCAACATGAGGCAATGCAAGCAAGTGGCGACTCAACACTAACTGAAACACTTTCAGGCTCAGGATGGCCACTCTGAAAGGCTGCTTGCCCTTACCAAACCTGATCATATGAGAATGCTTTGCTCATGAAAAAGCACAAGTGCCTGTATTTTCTGCACTGATTTGGGATGAACATGATTTCAGAGACCTGTGTACCAGGCTGCAGCAGCAAGTTTTCAAACTGCCTTGCTCCTGCTGTGAGCTGGGCCAAGCACAGCAAATCTGCAGCGAGCCCTGCTGTTGGGAGCTCCGTCAGCCCGGCACGCTGTGCTCATCGGTGCAAACCCTGCCGGGGTCCTTACTTACTGGGAGGCCTTCAGGTCCCCTGTGGCCCTTTGCTCCTTTGATGCCCCTGGGGCCAGGGGTTGGGTTCTGGAATGAAAACAAAACCAAAATCCACAAATCTATGTGTGTCAGGGTGCAGCACCTTCCCCTCCAGATGTATTCTGAGCCCTGCTTAACCACAAAAATGTTATCTGAGATTGCTGTACCCAACCAAACAAGTTAGGACTTGGGAGGGTTGGAATGGACACTCGGAAACCCTCCCTCCACAGCACAGTGGTGCAGCACAGGTGCAACCATTGGTGCTATCTGGAAGCATACAAAACCTTGCAGAGATGATACCCACCTCAACCTAACAGATCTGGAGGTTTGCCAACCATAAGCTGTAGGATACAAAATGAACATCTGGAGAGAGCTCCCCTTGCTATCAGACACTGCTCAGTGGCAAAGGGTGCTTGCAGACTAACAAAGTCTGATGGGCTCTGACCCACAGGCAAGGTAGTGTTAGAGACCCAGCCCAAAGCTTCTGCACCGTGTTCACAGAGAAAGATGATTCAGCTTTATACAGATTACTCACATCATTGCCAGGGTCTCCAGCTTCTCCTTCATCACCTTTAGGACCAACATAGCCTTTCGTTCCCTGAAAAATAGTACAGAAGAGACTCCTGCATGGACTGCTGTCGTTAGCCTGGTGAAGTTGGTGCTAGCATGCAGTGACCTTGTGAGAGGTGTCTCGGGAGGGGGGCGAAGAGCAGTGTATAGGCTCCCTAGCACCAAATTGCAGTGCTATTGAGGGAGAGAGCTTCTTAGGTGGCTTTCACTGTTATAATACCATCCAGGTCCCCCTGGGTGGCACTCCCAACCCCAAAGTCTGGCTCCGGGGCTGCACTGGAGAGCACTCAGCCCAGGCTGCTGTCCTTACTACCAGTGCACCAAGGCAGGACACCTCCACCAGAAGCATCCACTGTAGGGAGAGGTGGGCAGAAGGAAAAGAGGGCTTTGAAGGAGAAGGCTGCTTCAGGGAGCCCATTTCACCATGCAGCTGATGGAGAGGCTCTAGGAGCCAAACAACTGGCCAGGGCAATTTCTGTTGGGTGCATGAGGAAGCAGCACACTTACGTTAATGCCAGGGTCACCTCTGTCTCCTGGCTGCCCCTGGGGATGAAGGAAAGGAAGCATGTTAGGTCAGAGAAGCAGAAATAGTGGTCTTACAGTTTCAAAGCAGCACAAAAAACTTACTGGGGCGCCTGTGAATCCAATTGTGCCGTTCCCAGGAGGGCCATCCTCCCCCTAGAAAGGAAGGGAGAAATATGTGAGATAATAAAAAGCAGACGCCTTAGATAACACGGCAGCAGGATCCTGCCCTCCTTGGACAGTTTATCTCCACAGCAAAATGTCGTTGCAAAAAATATGTGACTGGTGGGTTGGACGCTGGTGCAGGCAGGTAAAAAGGCCATCTTACTTGTGTGTGATCTGCACAGCCACTGACAGGAGGGTGACATGGTCCCTCTCAGAGACTGGGGATATGGCCACAGGCTGGGAACAGACTGGGAAGTATCAGGTCTCTGTTGCTGGAAAGTACATGCCAAAATATGGCTCTTTGAGCCTGCAGATGTGATGCATATTCAAAAGCAGGCTGCTTGCAAATTTTACCAGCATCTCAGCTGTGAATGAATGTAATTTCTTTTCTCCCTGAGTTGGATCATGCTGTGTGGAACCAGCCTGTTGTACAACTTTTCGACATGGCATGCAATTCCCCCAAATAAATACCACTCACCCTTTCTCCCATCAGACCAGGGTCTCCAGGTAGCCCAGGTGCTCCAGGCAATCCCTTTGGGCCCTGGAAGGAGCAGAAGAAGCAGTCAAGCATCGCACACCATCCTTTGAGCTGGGAAGATGATGCCTTCTGAGGCAACCAGCTACCATCACGAGCCCATCACGGATGGTGTTTTGCTTATACAAAAGCAATGCAAAGCCCACAGCTGGGCTTGGGATTCAGCTTGTTCCCTGCCCTGGGGATCAAATCTGTTGGCAGATTCAGGTGGCTGTCCTCAGAGACCAGCTCCCCCAGCTTCCGTGATGGGAATCCACGTGGCTTGTGGTGTGGCTATACCCTCTCCATGAAATGGCATCTGGAGGCAGCCATGACCTTAAGGACCCATGAAAAATGCCTCGATGTGTCTGCCAGGCAGCTAGCACCTGAGTTTGTACCTACAACAGGTTTCCAAGATCTGAGGGATTTGGGGACAGCCCTAAGGGGCAGCATCTCCTGGTCTTCCCTTCATTCCCTCCCCCAGAAGATGCGGTGATAAAGCAGCACTGACCTCATTGCCGCGGGGGCCATCGTCTCCCCTGTAGCCCTTGGGTCCCGGGGGTCCAACCTCGCCCTAGGGAAATACAAAAAGCTCTCACAACAGGGATTTTCTCTTGGTGCTGCTCCTGCCCTGAAGGGCTGGTCCCTTCATTTCGTGATGTGGTGGGTGGGGGCATCTGCCTCGTGCCTCGCACCCATCAGCGAGTCACCTCCACCTCGGCCAGCCTCACAAGAAAGGACCTATTGACAGGGGTTAACGCAGGTGGGGAGATGCTTCAGGAGCTGTGCCTGGCTCCCCCCAAGCCCCCCTGCCTTCCCAGGCTGCAGCTCCCCATGCTCCCTTACGCCCTGCTTTCTCTGCAAGGCCCTGTTGGAGGCAACCCTGGCCAGATCCCTGCTGAGCATGAGCCAAAAAAAGAAGCTTTCTGGGCCAAGGTGTGACACTGCAGGCATGGGTTGAACACCATGTGCTTTCAGTGGCAGCCAGGCTGCGGGAGGGAGCAGCCTCTGAGCAGAGCCTCCAAGGCCCTAAAAGCCATCCCTCTCCTTCACACCTCAGTCCAGTAACAGAGGACCTGGTGGGGAAGAGGACCAGGGAGGCAGGGATGACGCTTTCTAGCGGCAAAGCACAGCTGGGTTGCACAGTGGCATCACATCTGCTGCGATAGAGGTACCCCTGGGGCAGAGAACGGTCCTTGGTGGAGCACATCACCCTGAAGGTGACACAGACCTCCCTCCACAGAGGACCTCCCCATGCATTGGGGCTCGGACACGTCTGGGTCGAAGCTGGGCTGGCCGAGGCCCTTTCGTGGCTTTGGGGAGTTTCTGTCCTCAGGAGGCTGCAGAGCCCTGGCAGCATGTGCTAGAATGGACCAAAGCTGTCACTCTGCCACATCCCATCTGGGCAGCGGCTGCTTGCTCCGTCAGCTGCAGGGCTGGCCAGAGACAGCCAGAGGAGGTGGGAGGAGATTTTTTTCTCTGAGAGCTCCAACAGATGTCCAAGGGAGCCCCTCCACCTTCTGCTCAACAGACCTTCATGGGGTTTACTTGCCAGGAGATTGGTAATGATGGTGGGTAACGATTGGGTAATGATGTTTGAGCAAGGCAGCATCTCAGGTGGAGCCAGGTGTGCAGCCAGTCCCCAGGCGATGGAGATGACAGAGGTAGGCAGAGGGAAGGCAGAGAGCAAGCCGTGGTGGGAGAGAGCGATGGCTCGGCAATTGGCCCCTCCAGCATCACTGCTGCAGGCAGTGGGCATGCCAGTTCCAGACTCCCAACCTCTGAAATGTTTCCTGTGACAAACCACACGACTGCAGTCTCCGCGCAGGCAGAAGGCAGCACTCGCTCAACGGTACCTGGGCTTCAGCATCGCAGTGGTGCATGCCCCAGAGCTTCCTCCGTATTTTCAGTGCATCAGCAGCACCTCTGAGCTTTTTGGGAGCTGCCTCAGTGTGGTGGCTCAGCCTAGCCCAGCTTTGCAACCACTCTCTCACCCCCTGAAAGCTGAGGGGGTGAGATCCCCTCAGCTGTCGTCTCTGCTCCTCTTCGCACGACAGTGGCTGGGAGAAGCTGGTGCCAAACATCCACGTACGCCACAGGCACCCTTCTTCCAAGAAAGGTATACCTCAGGGTGCAGAGGACTTAAAATTACAGAGTGTAGTGCAGAGCACTAAACTGCTCAAAGGCATGTGACCTTATTTCTGCACAAAAGCCCAGAAGAGAGAAAGCCGGGAAGGAGGGACAGGAACTCATGATCATTCGCATCAGCCAAAGCACGGCATCCTTGGCTCACGCTGGCCGTACATGTCCTCACTGTAGTATACCGCACAAATCCCCCGTGGCCCTGGAGGAGTTTATAAAGATGCAGGATTTGGGGTCGGGAAATGTCTACTACCTTTCTGGGTGTGACAAGAACTGCAGGAGGGATGGGCACCATGGCCAGGAAGAGAGAGGGACTACCAAACCTGCCCATGAGGATCAGGGAAAGACCGTGCTGACGCTGACCTTTAGCTTCTCTTGGATAGAAAGAGGATGAAAGGGAGTCACAGGTTAGCAGGAGCCCTTTCCCCTTGCCAAGAGAAATATGCTGTAAGAGCCAGAGCTTGCAGATAACACGGCTTAAAAAACACTTGTGTGTGCCAAAGTCCTACTCTTGCCCAAGCCCAATTACGCATTTATTTTTAATTTGGCCAAGCAAAAGCATTCTTCCTTAGCTTATGGAAAATACATCCTCACTTTGCAACTGCTTTTGAAATCTTCCTGGAGTGGTGGAGGCGCTGGGACAGTCTCTGGTCTGGGGAGACATCGGAGCTGCTTCTGTAATGCTTCCCTCTCTGACGGAGGTTTGACTCATGTTCAGTGTTGGGGAGGAAAAACTGGTGTCCCACAGGCTCAGTGACAGCAGGGAGATCGTTCTTTCTCCTTTCTCCTCCTCCCCACCAGTGAAGGCTATCTGGCAGCGGGATCTATCCCAGCCTGGCTCCCCACCATGCTTGCACATCTTCGGCTCCCAGGCTTGCATCAAATCTCCACCTTAACTCTGTCTTCTTCTGTGCAGTCCTTCTTCTGCCTTGAACCTGGAATGAGCCTCTGCCACATGGAGAGCAGCTCCAGTCCTTCCTCCTTTGCTGGTGTCAGCCTGCAGCACTGGTCCATTAGATGCACACATCCAAAGAGCTGCCTTCCTACCAGGGCCACCTCCCAAAATGACACCTCTCATCACGGCAGTGCCCAACAAGCTGGATGCTGCTCTTTGGTTGTGGCAGGAGATCAGCTCAGCTACAGACAGTAGGATCTGGACAATCCTCCTGCATGAATTTGGTGCTCTTCACTAGCATGAGACAGGCTCAAGAGAAGCCCAACTTCAGGCAAGCACAACCCTGGCACAAGTATGTCCTCTCCCCAGGCTGCGGCACGGTGCAGGTCTGACGTGGGGGTCACCCATGCTGGGGATGATGTGAATGCAACAGTGGCCCCTTCATGGCTGTCCTGCACTCCAGATCTCCTTCAGGGCTCTTGAACACTTGGTCAACCATAAAGGAATTCAAAAGCTGTCTCATCTTTGGATGCTCATCTTGTCCACATGCTGGTCTCCATACTGCACCCCTTGTGGAAGTCCTGCTCCACCAGTGTGGGAACGTTTATCTCAATACTTCCCTGTATCTTGGGCTCCGTCAAAACTCTGATGGTATGGGTAGGAGGGGAGTTGTCCCACAGAACCCCGTCCAAGGGTGATGTCAAAGCATGCTTGCTCAGGTGCAAAGACCCTGTTGGCCATTGCAATCAATGCTATAGCCATAGAGGATCAACCCAGCAACATCTCCAGACCCAGAGTTATCGACTGGGAGCTGGGTACATCTTTGGGAAGAAAGAGCCTTTAATTGAGCAGGGGACAGAAGCCTTCCTCAGGCTGGAGGTAACCAGCTCTGCTCTCCAGAAAGACCGTGGGGTCTGAGATCTGTTCCTTGAGACATATGAGGACAAGCAGACCCCAGAGCAGGAGGGCCAGATCTTGCAAGCAAGCGGACTTGAGGAACGCTGGCTTTGAGACAGACTGTCTCTGCAGATGCCAAGGGTGTCAGGGACACTGCTGGGGCCCTGTCAAGCTATCCTCACTGACACAAGATGTCTCATTGACTCCCTTGACTGAGGTGAACAGCGTCTGGCCCCAGGCCTGAACATTCTGTGCGTTGCTGCAGCTTGCACTTGCCAGTTTCCAGATCTGTCAGACATGTTGACATCTGTTTTCATGGGATTGGGAAATGGCGTGGAGGTTGCTCTGTCCCCTGCCCAGCAGCCAAGTCTCCATTTTTTTAGCTTTGTTCATAGTCTATGTTCTCCTAGAAATCCCTGCCCCTCTTCACCAGCTTTGCTACTCGGTCTGGAAGATGCTGAGAACTTGCCCCAAGATGCTGTGGCATCAGTTAAGCCCCCTACCCTAGTCTTCCTGCTGCCCCAACCACTTCCACCTGGGATCCAGAAGGTTAATCCAAGCACTTACCTGGTCGCCAGGTGGTCCGAGGGGTCCTTCCCGCCCTTGGTCACCAGGTGGTCCAGGCTCTCCCTGAAAATGCACACAGAGGGCATAAGAAACTCAAAGAGGGACCGGTGTAGGGTGCAAAGGGCTCCACGTGCAATGGGGAGCAGGGATAAAGCACTGATAGCACATGCTGGATAGAAATGCAGTCATCCAAACAGGGAGATTTTCAAGGCAGATTCAGGAGTTGGATCAGAAACTATCAGAGGTGTGGGGAGAGAAAGACGGGCTAGCATGGCCACCTTGAAGCTGAGAAGATAGACCTAAAAGGAAACCTTCGGAAGGATGGAAGTGCTTGACTCTGGGTGACATGTTTCAGCCCATTTTGTGCCAGAAAAGCAAATGCCTGGAGACATCAATCTTGCAAGGTTTCTGCAAATACACAGACCTGGCCCTGGCCCCAAGACCATGTAGTGGCTTTTCCCAGCCACATTCTACAATCATGGCTGCTTTTCTAGAGCAGCTTCTGCCCTGGGCAGTCTGCATAGAGAGGAGCTGCTGTCCCCATGCATAGAGACTCCAGGCTAGCAGCCTCCTTCCTCCACCCCCTCTTCCTCCAGCCTGCCATCCCTGCAGAGCTAAGGGGATTTCCAAGGGAATGAGCCAGCAGATGGGGATGGCTGGCCTCACCTCCCACTGCTGATGCTCTCCCCTCTCCTTTGCTAACACTCAGCACCCTGAGCCGCGTTAGGGCTGTTTGCAGAGAACTGACAGCCCAGGAAAGCCTGGAAAACTTGAGCCTGGGTGGTTTTGCACCCAAACAGCTCCAATAGTAGGAAATACCCAAGGGCTGGACACAGCTCAGTTCCACTTTCACTTAACCAATGTGGAAAGGGACAGCCTTCCACCAGAGCTGCATCCCAACAGAGCAGTGTGTCTGCCAGACCCGGGCTGGATCCGGGGCACCTTCCCTATGTAGACCCATGGCCAGGAGCGAGCAAGCCAGGGAGGCAAAAAAAGAGCCAGGAGGCACAGCCCTCATCCCTGCAGCCCAAGTGCTTGCTGCAAGTTCCTGGCAATTCAGAAGAAAGCTTTCTCGCCTGCAAAGTGGAGTGTTACCCCTTACAGGGCTGCACAACAGCTAAGCACAGAGTTTTGCATCTTACAGCCAAGCCAACCCAGAGATCAGCCAGCACCAAGTGCTACAAGATGAGTATCTTTGCATGAGGTGCTGCTCTGCCTGCAGCCCTGGGACGTGCGGCCAGGCAGCCCCCAGCCCGCGGGGAAGGGAGGCGTTCAGAAACTTCCCATGACAGTCACACCTGACTTAAAACTTTGAGGAAAGCGGCTGAAAGCTTGGCAACCTAAAGCTGTTGTTTGCAAGCTAGAAGCTTCCAGATGCCTAAGCCAAACAGTAAATATAAAACACAACTTCCAAAGGGCCTTGAGCACCGATGGAGACGTTTCTGGCGAGGTTACACAGCCTCGTGCTTGGACTAAAACTTGGAAGGAAGCAGCCCCTCGTCTGCTGAACAATTTAACTTCAGGACACTGGCGTGCCTTCATCTCCCGCGCACATCTGCCCTGCACACCA
>NW_009206217.1:0-5023 GCF_000690835.1 Fulmarus glacialis | reverse complement strand
CTCCTGCCTGTCCCTCCCACACTCATGCTCGGTGACTCACCCCCAGCCGGCAGGAAAAATACTTTCCTAGTGACTCCCACCCAAAAGGAGAGGTAAGGGTGTTCCCCCTCCCTTCTGCACCCATGCACGCTACCCTGCCGCTAATGGCACCTGTGTCCTCCTTCCCGAGCCACCCATGCAGCCCCCAAGCACCCAGAGGAGGACATCTTGCTTCTTTGCTCTCCATCAACTGGTTTTGCAGCCACGAGGCAGGGGCTGACCGCTCTCTGCCTGCTCTTGGCTTGCTGGGCACGCTCTCCTCTGGCTTTTGGCTGTTTGGTGATTAGCTGCCAGCGTGAAGGGGCAATTGCTGGGGGACAACGGCATGTCCCCCCTGGGCTGGCAGGTAAAGACACTGAGCTTGCCTGCTGGCCCACAGACTAATGGAATTAGCCACTGGGCACCTATTTCCAGACCCTGGCTGCCAAGCATGACCCCATTTGCAAGCAGACACTGAAAGCCACCCCGCAGACGCAGTTACCGGCTCTCCTCTTGGCCCGCGGTCTCCTGGTGAGCCCGGGGGGCCTCTTTCTCCATTGCTGCCCTGCAAGGAGATGGTGGAAACACAAAATCAGGACCTGCTCCCAGCAGGAGCAAAGCCCTCCCTCATTGCCACCTCTGAGTGGGTTCACTCTCAGCCTTCCTCCTCCTCATCAGGGTACCAGCCCCTGCCTGTGCCCTGCCGGCGTGGTGCCCGGCAGCGGTACCCTCACTTACCCGTTCTCCAGGAGGACCATCTGCGCCCGGAGCGCCCTGTGGAGAGACAACAGGGGTGGTAAGGCAGTGGGGATGGCCGGCAAGCATGCACAAGGGGCATCGCGGGCACAGGCAGAGGACTCACCTCGTCGCCCGTCTCTCCTACCGGTCCAGGCTCACCCCGGTTTCCAGGCGTGCCCTGCGTGAGCAAGCCACAAGGGTGCAAACGAGACAAGTCAGCAGGTTTCGGAGCAAAGCCCTACGTGCTTGCAGAGCCTTGGGCAAGCTCTACTTCAAAGGCAAGGCTGGAGCAGGGGACCTCTCCCTCTCACAGAGGGCAGAGGATACTCACACACAGGCGTTTCACCCACCTTTTCTCCAGGGCTGCCGGGAATCCCCTGTCGGCCAGGTTTTCCATCATCCCCAGGCTCCCCCTTCACAAGGACACAAGACACCGTCAAGACTGCATCCAGTGCCTAGCGGTGAATTTTGGCTCCCACGGCACAGAGGCCTTTCTGGGCTGTGGTCTCTCCCCAGGGAGCTCCCCATGCCCAGCAGATCCCCCCCCTGAACTCCACCTGCCCAGTGCGAGCCACCTTTTCACAGCAGCCCCCCAATATCTCAGGGATGCTTGTGCCAAGCTTCTGGGCACCCGCTAACCTTGGGCATGCTGGGAGTCACACCAGCCAGATCTTACTGTGGGTGACGGGCAGCATCCTCTAGCATAGGCTTGCCCCAAGCAGTGCAAGGAGGCCAGCAATGGGTCAATCGCCAGCTCTCCCTCTTGCAGAAGAGGGGTGCCAGCACCCCTCCTTCCACATGGAGCTGGGCAGAGTGGCTCACCTTTCCTCCTTTGGGTCCGTAAGCACCAGGATCTCCCTTTGGTCCAGGCGGGCCTTGAGCTCCCTGTTGAAAATAAAGGCAGCGTCACTGAAAACCAAGCCAGTATCACTATCTGCAGGAAATTGGGTATGGACCAAGCATCCCGGCAGCCTGGCCTGCAGCTCCCCAGTGGGATCGACAGGAAGGACATGTACTCAGGAGCGACGCAGGGATGGCATGGTACTCTTGTATCATGGAGCCATGCAAGCAACACTGCGGCCACGTTGCTGAAACACTGCAAAACTGAGCGTGCTTCTGCAGCTTAGAGGAAAATGGCAGAAAAGGTGGTGGTTGGGCTGCTGTGGCTGGACCGCAGTGATACTGGTGCCACCACGGATGCTTCATCCTGGGAGCACAGAAACAAGCAGGGAAACTGGAGAAATCCAATGTCAGAATAATATCTTCCAGAGCCCTCCAAAATCTCCAACATTTTCTGAGTGGCTGGTCACAGCAGGCTGAAATTGGTTAATCCTGGGCTTGCCCATCTGGCACTGAGCTCTTCTTTGCCGAGTTCCCTGTGCTGAACAGCCTCCAGCCAAATGCTCCCCCAGTGTGCAGCTTCCCAGGCAGCACCGTGCAATGGGGGACAGCTTCCAGGCAAGGACGAGGCAGACTGCCCTGGGGACACCCCCAAGATGCCATACCTGGGATAAGCATTGCATGTCTAGAGGTGTATTTCCAAGCGTGGCAACTCCCTCCCACAGCTCCCCTTCTTGGGGGGCTCCTCGTTTCCATGAGCCATCATGGCAGACCTGCTGCACTGGTTCATTCGTATGCAAGGGGAACCCACAGAGTACGTACGTCGAATCCGGGTGAGCCTTTGCAGCCAGGTAACCCGGGATATCCAGCTTCACCCTGTCAGACAGACAAAGAGCCATGGGTCTCCATGAGCGGTGCCTGTGGGAAGACCTCCATCCATCATCCCAGAGCCCTGAAAGGGACACCCCAGTTCTGTCCCTTGCGGCAGGTGGATGGCCCTGCAGGGAGGGAGTTGCACTGCCCCATGTGGGACACTGGCTTCATTCCCGGACCCCACAATGGTTTTGGAGGGGCAAAAGCCAGAGTCCTCAGGCTAAGCAAAGTGCCCCGGACTGGACATTTACCTTCATGCCATCGATGCCATCGATTCCACGCCTGCCCTTCTCACCCTGAAACGGAGAATAAGGATCATGAAGAAGTGATTTCCAAAGACCCTTCTCCCCCCAGGCATCAACCAGAAGGAATAAATGGTATAAAAACAGAGGCTGACCTTGGCTCCTTTGGCTCCTCTCGAGCCCTGCAAAGAGAAGGAGAGAGATATTAGGCCTCCGTGCAGAGCAGATGCATCTGCCCCCTGCGCTGTGGGCCCCACGCCAACTTGGTCCAAGGGTGCAGGCATTCACTGTGCCCCTGCACACTGCTGGTCTCTCCTGTTCTGCCTGGCTGTGCCCACTGATCCCCAAGGCTGTGTGAGCTGCAAACTGGCTGATCCCATTGGATCCCCGCCCCTGGCATGGGCAGTGCCAGCAGGAGGGACGGATGCGCGGGCATGTACCAGACCCCAACACCATGCAGCTGCAGGGGCAGCCCGGGGAAACCAAGCAGGGGGACACAGAGATCTCCCCCCAATATCCTTGTTGTCCTCACCTTTTCTCCTCGACTTCCCTTGTCACCCTAGAGATGAAAGGAGAGAGGAAAACGGGAGAATGAAAACACTTGCAGCACAAAGCCTGTGGCCCATGTAGGAACCGTGCCCGTGACCCTGCAGCCCCATGTACCTTCATTCCTTGGTAGCCAACAGGTCCCATGTCCCCTGGCCTGCCCTAGAGGACAGAACATGGTGTTACAAAGGCAGATACTGTCACCACCATCGCCATGGGGCAGTTTCCCCCCAGGCTTTCGATGTGGGTCTCGGGCCCCAGCTGCCATACCCTCTCCACAGCAGGCTCTCCCATAACCCCGCTCCTCGTTTGCCCAGTCTAGGAGCACGGGATCATTGTGGAGGGCAGAGGGGACCTGCCTTCACCTCTACCATCTCCAGCCCTTCCTGGGTGTGAGGGAAATGGGCACCTGGGGACACATCACCTGGGATGAAAGGGAAGGCAGAAAACCCTTGGGAAGGAAAAATGCATGGCATGGGGTTTCCAAATTGGGAATGCACAAGACGAGTGACTGCACACTCACGTGTGCGGGAGAAATACATCTCCCCAGAATAAATGTACCTAGTGAAAAAAAGGGAGGAGGAGGGAAATAGTTTCCTCATGCTATTTAGCTTATTATTTACCAAAGGTTTCCCTGTAACACTGCTGTGCTTGTCATGTCAGAGGACGTGGGAGGCAGCCCAGAGTCCACCCCTGGGCTGGCATACATGAGTCAGAGACGTGTCCTCCAGGAGGAACGGCTATTTTGGGTGAGGAACAAGGAAGCCTTGTAGCAACAGAGGAGGGGGCCACCTCACTGCCCACCAGGAGCCACTGCTCGGCAGGGTGGCTGCGGAGGGGACAGCTGGCCATGACCCCACTGACTACCCCATGGAAACAGGGTGATGCAGGGGTAAGGGCTGGTGAGGATGCACTGAAGAGGTCTGGCCAGAAATGGCCAAAAAATAGCCCCTGCGCAGAGTCACCAGGGCCGGTCATTTACTTACTGGGTCTCCAGCATCTCCTTTCTGGCCAGGAAGACCTGGCTTGCCTCTTTCTCCCTGCAATACAGGACAGAAATAAAGTTAGCTCATCAACCCCAGGAATAGAACCACAACCTTTTGAAAGGAGAGCAGGGAGAATGGTAGCAGCAATACTCTATGGATGTGGGGAGCCGATGATGCCAGCCGCACGGGAGCATGGTGTGGGTCCTCATCCACCTCTCCATGGGGCAGTGGTGGAGTGGTGAGGACCCGTGCCCCACCGGTCTCTGAGTATCCCCAGTGAGCCCATCCCACCGCCCCGCTCCTCAGCATGGCCGCAGCCGGTCCCTCACCTCATTGCCCGGGTCACCGGGAGGTCCAGGGAGCCCTCGGGAAGGCTGCAGGAGACAGGTATGGGTTAGACCAGCCACTGAGGCACAGCTTGGGGCCATGGGGATGCAAGGGAAGGGGACAGGGGGTCTCAAAAGCCCGACTTACCTGGCACTCGAAGGAGCAGCACTGCCCAGAGAGAAGGAGAAAACAGCATTAGAGGCAGCGGGCAGCACCAGGGCCAGGCTGCACCCTGCTCGGGGGGAGCTGGCAGGGGTCAGGCAGGGGCTGCCTGCAGGGCAGGGCTGTGCCACCGAGCCCCCGCTTGGCTGCAGCTGACCCATAGGGGATGGGCCCAGGCACAGGATTGGGGAGCAGCGGAGCTCCAGGGGACACTCACCGATTGCTCCGTGTTAACTTTCTGCAAGACAAGAAAGCAAAGAGAGGGGGTTTGAGAGGGACAGGTGAGGCCGG
>NW_009206216.1:317-7197 GCF_000690835.1 Fulmarus glacialis | reverse complement strand
GCCGGGGCCGGGGCCGGGGCCGGGGCCGCCGCTCGGCAGTAGCCGGCCTCTCAGGGGTGGTAAAGGGATGAGCTCCGGGGGCGTTCGAGGAAATCCGTGTTTCTGGGTGGAATGGTCTTTTTTTAAATCCTTGTGTCTTAAAAATGTAAAGGAATAAGGAAACTTGCCGGTGTAAGTTCAAAGGAAAAGATTGTCTTGTGGCAAAGAGTTGTCAATGGCAAACGTTTTAGACAGGCACTGGAGGCTGTGGTCGTCTCTGCCTGGGCATCCGAAGCAAGCTAAATATAAATAAATTGTGGGTACGTGCTAAAATATCACCATAACTTTTCAAAATTTGATCAAGGATAGCATTCCCCAAATAGGCACCAAGTACTTAAGCAGAAAATACATCGAAACTTTTGCAGGTGTCTTTAAAAAAAAATACAGAGGAAACTCCTGATCATTTCCCACCCACCTGCAGGAGCTCTGCAAGCGCAGGATGGCGGGAGCCACCCAACAGGCGTTTCTGAGTGTCACGGCTGAGGCATGGAGGGGACAATGGGCTCCAGGAGCCCAATGGGTTTCAGTGCACTAACCCACTTCAAAATAACTGGCACACGCAAAGTACTGCAATGGAAAAAGCTGTCGCCCCACCTAGAAGCTTGTTAGCAGCCTGGCTTGCAGGGGTGTGGATCCCAAGGACAGTTTATTTACTTCTGGGTTTAGACAGGCAAGTCCAGCTGCCAGCTGCGCTGGTTTAAAACTTCCCTTGAATGGGGGGTGGGGGGAAAGGTACTGACAAGCCTGGAGGCAGCTTCTCACCTAGGGACCAAAAAGGAGAGGGGAAAAAGGTTTGCAAGGAGTTCGTGTGGTCATGTATGCCAGGTCTTGAAGGTGTTTGAGTCCAGGTGTATATTAGATGGGTGTTCTTCTGAGGTTTTTAGGCCTTCCTATAAAACTGCTAATATGGCAGTAACTGAGCCCTGAAACTTTCCAGAACCCTCAGCCTGCACCCCTCTGTGTGCTGTATCACACTTAGCAGACTTCCTAATAAAAAGACCTCTTCAAGAAGTCCTGCGTGACATGATTTACCTTTACCGTGTGGGCAAGGTTTGTGGTTGAGTCTTTACTAGACTGACTAGCAGAATAGGGAAAAGTATAAAAACTTGTGTGCAGAGAAGCCCTTCTTTCAGTCCCTTGGTGTTACCTGTTCTGCAAGTGCAGACAAAGTCCTGCTAATTCTGAATTTATACTTACAAAGCAAAATGCATTTCAGAGATACCAGTGCCAAAGACATGACTGTTTGGTGACTAGGACCATTAAAAGTACTGTTGCAGCAAGATGCTGGGCTGGCTAGTCTTGCAGAAAGGGCGTAGGTAGGGCAGGAGAGCTGTCTGTCCTGGGTCTGCAACCATGCTTCGAGCTGTGTTGTTCGGTGTTTGTCCCTGGAAGAGTTTCTAGGAGGTCTGTACTGGTGTTGGCTGGGATGGGGTTAATTTTCTTCGTAGCAGCTGGGATGGTGCTGTGTTTTGGATCTGTGACCAAACCAGCATTGATAACACAGGGATGTTTTAGTTCTTGCTGAACAGTGTCAAGGCCTTCTCTGTTTTGCACCACTCCCCCAGCAATTAGGTTGGGGGTGCAGAAAAGATTGGGAGGGGACACAGCCAGGACAGCTGACCCCAACTGACCAAAGGGATGTTCCCTGCCATATGACATTGTGCTCAGCAATAAAAGCTTACGGAAAGGAGGAGGAAGGGGGGACATTCGTGGTTATGGTGTTTGTCTTCCCAAGTAACCATTACGCGTGATGGAGCCCTGCTTTCCTGGAGATGGCTGAACACCTGCCTGCCAATGGGAAGTAGTGAATGAATTCCTTGTTTTGCTTTGCTTCTGCGCACAGCTTTGCTTTCCCTATTGAACTGTCTTTATCTCAGCTCACAAGTTTTCTGACTTTTACCCTTCCGATTCTCCCCCCACCCCACTGGAGGGGTGCTGAGTGTGCAGCTGGGTGGGGCTGGGCTGTTGGCTGGGGTTAACCCACAACAAGGTCTCATAAGCACAAAACCTCAGATGGCACAGAGAAAAAAAATAAAAAGAAAAAAAAAATAGAAGCAAATATATTTAGGAAAATGACACCAAGCATGTCTTGGCTGCTCTGCTTTCTGCCTTTGAAATGCTGAAACACGGAGCAGTTGAGAAATAAATCTTTCCTTACCTTCACCTGCCCTGAGATCCAAGACTGCCCTTGTTCTGCCTGCGGCAGCATGACCAGAGGCCCGCGGCTCTGCACTGCCGCCGCAGCGGTAGGTGCTCGTACACTTCTCTTCCCCCCAGCCCGCGAAAAGATGACTCTCCTTGCTGAATATGAATATCTGTCTTCAGCCTCCAGTTTCTGCTGGCCTGCTTGCAGATGGATGAACTTCTGGTTGTACAGCTGGATGAATATGTCTGAGGTTTGCCTCAGCTGTGCTGATGAGATGTTTGCTGTAGAGGAAGATTCCTGGCAATGTTGGACGCCTTATAGATAAAACTACCCAGCTAGTTGAACCAGCGAAAACTATTTAGCTAGAGACACTAATTTTGATGAATGGAAATCAGACAAGATTATAAGCAGTCCTTGAGATTAGATGTAAAATCATGAGCTAGCCTTCCCAAAGAAGTCTCATTTGGAAATGAATGCAAATGTATGGATGAAAGTGAGTCCGAGCAGTGTGTGTGCTCATTTGTGGTTAGTTGCAGAGCCAAGACTGCTCCAGGTTTATGCAGTAGCCTCAGTTACGTATCACACTCATGCTCCTTCGGAGCAGCCTGGTTGGTTTAGCCTTCTAACATTACTGTATATTGTAATGTTTTCATCTGGGAGACATCCACTTGATTTACATTTTTAGATATCGAAATAGCACGTGGATTTCACCCACTGCAAGTTTTTGGCTCTGTAGATGTGCTCATTACACACTGGAAGGTTTATGTTGAATCTGCTACTCTGCCATTTTTGTCCTTTTTATATTACTGAAAAGATGCAGAGGAGATGAGATGGGTCTGAACTGTGCTCCGAAGCTCTTACAACCTGGACAAATAACACAGAAATGGAGTAGCTGAGAAAAAAGAGAATGAACAGTGGGATTCAGCATAAGTCAGCGTGACCAAATTCTCAGTCATCTGCTTTCCTTGAAACTCTGTGACTGACAAGTGTCTGGCTTTCTACTTCCTCCTGCACTGCTGGCAACGGCTTTAAAATGTCAAAAAGCTGCAGCAGATATAGTCCATCCCTTTAGTCCATCCATTTTGTGATTTAAACTTCCTATTCTGTTTGTGAAGAGCTTTTAATTCAATGGGCAACTTCCCTGGGTGCGCTGACAGCAGCTGTAAGGTGGGAAGACTCAAGCATCCTTGGTTTCTTTAATGTAACAAAGCGCTTGGACATCCTCCCTCCCTCTGAGAAAGCGAGGGCTTTGGAAAGGTGGGGACGTCTCCTCATCTCAAGGCGTTTGCTCCAGTGTTCTGGAGCCAGGCTTTTAGGCGCTGCCCTGGCCTCCCCACTCAGTAGCGTGATACATTTCTGCCAAGCAGCTTTCGTGGTTTAGAGAATGAATCAAAGGATTTCCCCTGCAGCTCCTGTGTTTGTTATAAGAAGTTGCAATGTGTCTTGGCAGCCAAAACGCTCCTGTTTCCTTCAGTTCTGCTCCAGCTGAACGAAAACTGCCTGAGGCAGAAACTGAGTCCCTGCATGTATTGCACTAGGCAGACCAAAGCTGAGAGGTTTGGGGAGCTTTCTAAATAATAAACATGGAGTAATAGAGGCAGAAATAGAAAACAGGAAGAAATAATTTGGTTTGCCTGAAGTCCCAGTGAAGTGTGTTGCAAGCCTGAGGATGAAATGCTAAATCCCAGTTTTCCATCCCTAACTGAAGCTACTTGTCCATGTTGGTATTTCTACCGTGCTTGTTGCTTTGGGATTTCTATTTTTAAGAGATAAAATTCAGACTACCTCGTTCAGGTGCTTAGTTTAACTGAATTTCAACTGTGTACACTGGCTTATGATGTTTCTTTACTGCTAGGAGCACTGGAGAGGGCACTGGATCGTGGAGTAACGAGATTACCTTGGTGAGACTGTTAGGACGACGTCCTTCCTGGCTCACTCAGTGTGGAGTCTCATGTGCTCTCTTGCAAAAGAGACAAAAACAAGTAGTAATCAAATCAGACTGAAAGAAATCTAGCCATCTGCCCTGTGTCATGGTGACCAGAAGTTAGAAGATAAGCAAACCTAGTCTCAATGAGGTTGCTTGTTTTGGTCTTTATATATATTTCCCGAGAACTCTGATGGCCTCGCTATAGCAGATAGCTTTCTGATAAATGCTAATGAAGTTATGAGGAACAGATCTGCCTTCTTACTAATGAAAAACATAACAGTAAAAATCTAGGGAAAACAAGCCACAACTGGTCCATCCGCTTAATGGATTTTGATTATTGCCATTTACTGGAATATTTACTGGAATACATCAATTCAGGAGCCTTGAAGACGCATGTTTCATCTCTGTCAGGCATTAAAATGCTAATTTTTAAGGGAGCCAGTAGTAACATGACCTGATCAGTGCACAAACTACAGATGATAGGTGGGATGGTTTTGCTTTTACAGGATGGACTCCAAAACAATCACAGGTCTTAAGAAGACACCTAGTAATGGGAGATTCTGCATTGCTGAATGCCACAGAAATATCAGGAAATTATCCGGTGTTAGAGAGTGCTCCAGGCATTCAGAACAAAATCTTCAGTTCCCATTTTCTATCTTCATTGCATCTTCCATCAAATGTAGGATTGAGTCCCCTTTCATGGGAGAAAGTGGAGTTTCTCTTCCAAATACTCCAATCCTTGGCAGAAGTGTCCAGCGCTCAATGCAATTACTGAGGATCTCAGGTGCTGACCGCACTGCTTTTCAGACTCTACAGCCCTGGCAGAAGCAATGGATCTCTCTCTCTCTCCTTTTTCGTGTGGTGTTGAGAAGGATGCTGGCAATTCGGCAATGGCTTCTAAATCCTGGTCCTACTTGCTCAGTTGGCCGGGATGCACACTGGATCTGAGAGAAGCACTAAAATGTCAAGATTTTGCTGAGATTTCCTTTGAGCTTAACTAGGAAAAGAAAACCGATGTTAGCCTTAACAGACTTGAGGGAACATAGCATGGCACAAGCAACAGGGTAAAATATCTATTGCTATGATAATGTACCACTGCCAGAAGAACGGAGAAAATAGAGCATATAGTATTCACACCTAAGGCCAGCTGCTACGTAATGTTGCACAGCCGTCTGCTCTAGAGGGAAGTTGTGGGTTGGCTGCTCTGTGTCACTTAGTCTTGGGTCAGCTTCTTTTTATTAATGGTATTGATACAATCTTGGAAAACAGGAGGTTTTTTTTTTTATTCCATAAGCATACCCTGCATTTTGAAAAATAAAAGGTTTTGATTTCTCTTTAGAAGCAGGCTTAGATCAAACTTGTGTTGATTATGGAAACATTTCTATTAAAGATAATGGTGTAAGTGGGGTAGAACTGGTCCCTCCTGAGAGACCTGTTTATTTTTTAGTTGGCATAATAGAAGTAAGAGTCTTTTCTCTTTGCCATACAAATAAATTGTGTTTACTAATTGGGTAAAAGGTGATAGTCATGCTGCACCTCAGTGTGTGAGACTGGAACATGTTTACAGAGACCTGGGACTGTTTTGACAAGGGCCGGGAGGTTGGGTAGTTCTGACACCTGCGTTTTTGATAAACTAGAAGTACAATTGTCCCAAAAGATTGTGACGAAATATTTGTGATGGCAATGAGAAGTTGAGGATGTTACAAATACAGGAAGGACACAAATGCAAGTAAACTAATGTTTAACTAGTGGCATAAGGTACCCCAAAGGTATTGTGGACTACCCATGAAATGATGAATACAGTAGATGGTTTGGAGGGCATGTTCAAAAATGTTTTGGGTTTTTTAGGTTCATGCTCACATTCATGTTTTAAAAGCCATGGGGGCAGTTTGCTGACAAACCTCTGCTTCCTTGGTAGGAGAGGAGCATACAGACCAGCTCATTGCTGGTTCCAGAGGCTCAGCAGAGCAGGTGACATTGCTGCAGATGACATTGCTGCAGGTGACATTGCTTCAGACCCTTTCTCAGCAGCTGCAGTAAGGTCCCTTAGCGAGCAGGAGACTGAGAGAAAGGAGCAGGAGTCAGATTTCCTATCCCTATTGTTTCCTAGAAGTATCTTTGCTTGTAATCCTTACAGAAACAGTTTGAGTGCCAGCTTCAGGCAGAGGCTAAACTTGTAGCTATAATTAATTTGAAGCCTTTTGCCAAATGCTTTCATTACTGCACGTTGAGAATCCTAGTAGGTCAGCACTGGGATGTAGGCACTCCTATTTCCAGGTGGCAACAAGCTCCTGCCAAAAAGAAGAGGGTAGAAAGCTCCTGCCATTGCCCCGGGGCTGGGACAGGGCTTCTCTGCTCATCTCCATCATGATTAAATTCCTGATTCAGTAGAATAGAAAACAACCCTTAAACAGCTTTTACTATTTTCCTTTGCTCTTTGGCAACACACACCATCTTTACCGCAAACAACTGCACTGCCTGACATGAATTTTGCTGGCTATCCCTGAACAATTGCTGACTATCCCTTTCTGACTGATAACTGCTGCCCTACTCTTTGGCTAAAGCTTAAAAATGTGAGGCCCAGGAAAACTGGCAGATTTTTAAGGACGTTTTCCATAGAGCACAAGAGCTCTCGATCTCCAGGTGTAAGAAATCAGGCAAGGAAGGCAAGAGACCGGCATGGCTGAGTTGAGACGTGCTGGTCAAACTAAAGAGCAAGAAGGAAATGCACAGGCAGTGGAAGCAGGGACAGGTATCCTGGGAAGAGT
>NW_009206216.1:0-206 GCF_000690835.1 Fulmarus glacialis | reverse complement strand
AGAAAATGAATGTCAAAGAAAGCATACCCCCCCTCCCCTGATGAGCAAGACTGGCAAACTGGTAACAACGGACAAGGAGAAGGCCGAGGTACTCAAGAACATTTTTGCCTCAGTCTTCACTGGCAACCTCTCTTCCCACACCTCTCGAGTGGATGGGCCACAAGACAGGGACTGGCAGAACAAAGTCCCTCCCACTGTAAGAGAAG